>NW_018241613.1:0-424 GCF_001263595.1 Phalaenopsis equestris
AAGAATTTGAAAGAAATGGCGAATAATATGGAAAATCAAATAAATGATAATCGACAAAGACTTTTAAAAGATTATGCGAATTGAACAGCAGATGAACTTCATTTTACTATTCAAAATCCTGATGTTGCTGCTAATTCATTTGAGCTTAAACCTGCTATTATCCAAATGGTACAAAATAATCAGTTTGGAGGAACACCTACTAAAAATCCTAACTTACATCTTACTAGTTTTCTTGAAATTTGTGCTACATTTAAATATGACGGAGTGTCTAATGATGTTGTTAGGCCTAAACTTTTTCCTTTTTCATTATGGGATAAAGCCAAGGCTTGGTTAAATTCATTAGCACCTGGATCTATTAGAACTTGGGGAGAAATATCACAAAAGTTCTAGGCTAAATATTTTCCACCCTCAAAAACTGCTAAGC
>NW_018241614.1:0-772 GCF_001263595.1 Phalaenopsis equestris
AAATATTGTCTTCATACATTGGTAATGTGTTCATGCCACTCATGGACCAAATTATCCTTCTACCGTTGGCATGCTTTAACCATTTCTATTTTGGAAGAGTACGATCAACTCTTTTGGACTTCAGGACCGTCTATTCGATTACCTAAGAATAGAGAGTTTCAGAAGGCCATTAAGGATTTTTTAATCTTTGTGTGGGGTCGGATTTTCAATAGGTGTGTTGGTAGACTAGTTATACCTGGGCATTGTGCGTTGTTAAGTTGGTCCCACACCGGGTCCTGAACTGCACTTTTCCCTTTAGAGTTTAATTTGTTATTTTGCAAACTAAATCGGATCATGTCATGCTGCGTGTGCTCTGTAATTTTCCTTATATTAATTAAATCTTTATACTTTCAAACTATTTTTTACTAAGCTTTGAAATTTCCACAAATTAAATAAAGACTTACCCGGTCTACAGATCGACCTCTGTTAATTTTTAGTGCTTGAACTAAGATTACGAGGTGTTGGCCAAATAGTTAACCTTAGAGCTAACTTTTTGAAGCTGTTGTAATGACGTTCCCAACATCACTTTTTCCTGCAACCTACCGACGAGTCGCAGTGCGCGCAATGTCGCTCCCATCATCAAGTTCGGAGCAGGATTTAAAGATGTTGAGGTCGTTCTCGGGAAAGCCCCGTTTGTCATATTCATAATAAAAGTCGTCTCTCCAGTGGTTCAAGAACTGTCTGCCAAGTTTAACCTGAGCTGCCCTCAAGATTTCCCTTCTTACAAGAAGGT
>NW_018241615.1:0-785 GCF_001263595.1 Phalaenopsis equestris
ATAATATATTATATATATTTATATTTAAGTTTAAACATAACAACTCATGTGGTAATGTGGTTATGCGTCTTGTTTTGAATACATTTGATCCAGATTCGAATCCAACACTACATCTATTTTTTCAGTTTAATTTTAACGGATCAATTTCGAGCCGAACACTAGCGAACAACTTTCTGATTAAGCCCCGATTATCGATCTCACGAAGAAGCGAGGAAAGTTGTCCTTAGTCAAATTTCAGTATAATACTATTAGTCCTTAGTTTGGAATGTCGATTAAAATGATGTTTTATCTAGCAACTACACCTAAATGCGAATTTTAAATATAAGGATAATAACTATTCCTAAATATAATATTAATTCTAAAGATAACCCTTCTTTCTTGATGAATTAATCTAGCGGAACACGAACACATTGTTCACGAGCCGGTTCGAACACAAACCGATTTCAAACTCAAATAATTTCGAACGAGCCAAACATGAAGCTCGTTTAAGGCCCTATTCACATATACATAATACACTTAGAAATTCAATTGTAACATTTTAAAACTGAATCGTATCAGTATTAAATTTTTAAGAATCTTTCAACAACTTCAAGATTTATGTCAAATGATAGCTAAGACAAGAATATCAATCACATATAATTTTGTTGATCGATTAATTAGATTAATTTGGACACTGCTTATTTCGGCAATAACAACAGAGTTTATTTTTTTAGCTATGAAGTTTGTCAAAAAAAAAGTTTGGAAATAAAATGAAAGAATGTTTTTGCTTATATATATATATATAT
>NW_018241616.1:0-1316 GCF_001263595.1 Phalaenopsis equestris
TATATATATATATATATATAAAGAAATTACACATATGTCTCTCTCCATTCCTTCTGCCCTCCAAAAACACCAGCCTGAACTCCGTCTCCACGGGAACCAACCCACTCTCCTCTAGCGTGAAGCATCCCCATCTATCCCCATCTTCCACGGCAAGCCCCCATCTTCTTCTTCTTCGCACACGTCTGATAACAAAAAAAAGGAAGAAAATTTACATGCATACCACTCTGTTTCTATGTAAAATTCACATGCAGACCACTCAGTTTCCTTGTATTTGCATGCTAGACGAGGACAAGAGAGGGAGAGAGGTTTACATACATACTACCAGATTTCTGTCTGATTTTAAACATAAAAAAAATAAAAAAGACAAGGCTTTACATACATACCACCCCATTTTCGTCTTTGCACAAGGTAAAATTTAAAAAAATAAAATAAAACAAAGATTTACACATATACCACTCAATTCTAATTTTTATTGGCAGCAAAAACAATAATAATAATAATAATAATAATAATAATAATAATAATAATAATAATAATAATAATAATAATAATAATAATAATAATAATAATAATAATAATAATAATAATAATAATAATAATAATAATAATAATAATAAGAAGAAGAAGGATTTACATACATACCACTTGATTCCTATGTATTTATTTACAAACCACTCAATCTCTTTTGATTTTCAAAGCCAAACTTCGAACGCCAACAAAAAATGGAAGATTTTTTTTTTAGTACTTAACGCACATTACATTTTCTGAATTTCTTAATATAAAAGCAAATACAAATTATAACCGCACAATAATCATGTTTTTCTGAAAATAAAAATTAATTAACCACATAACGGTTTTACTAACTGTGTAACCACACAACAGTTTTCCTAACCACCTAACCACATGAAAAATGTGCAAAAAAAAATATAAACAATTTCTGGAGACAACTACATTAACGCAACAATCTGGTGTATTTGAGCTAAAAAAAAGGGGGGGATTTACGGGCATAAAAGGGGTTAATAATAAAAAAACAAGAAAAGAAGAGGAAAGAAGTCAACTTGAAGACCACTTAATTCTTATAATTTAGAATAAAAAAAGGAAATAATAATAATAATAATAATAATAATAATAATAATAATAACAACATATAAATAATAATAATACTACTAATCACAATAATACTAATGATAACATATATACATACATAAATAATAACAAATAATAATAACGATAATAAACAAAATCTAAATAATCATAAATAAAATATTAGTAATGCAAACATATATATATATATATATATATATCCGCCTCCAATA
>NW_018241616.1:2292-3079 GCF_001263595.1 Phalaenopsis equestris
TATCAACCCCAATCTAGTAGGAGAGACCCTCGACATGCTCATCCTCGACGATCATCGAGAACATTCTCTCTTTCAACTCCTTGTTCTCTTTGATAAGAGCTGCCACTTGAGCTTCGTGCTCCTGGGCCTCCAGCTTCCTCTCCTCCACGAACAACTTCAATCTCTCCTTAGCCACAACAACCTTTTGTTTTAGCTTCTAAACTCGCAGGACATATCTCTCAATCTGCTCCTCAGCCCTTTCCAGAAGAAGAGCCTGGAAATGCAAGGCTTCCTAGGCAAGGGCATGGCACTATTCAATCTCTTGAAGCTTGTATCTCCCATTCATCGACCTTAGCGTTTTCTCAAAAGTGTGGACCATAATATCTCTACCAAGGTCAATGGGTAATCCCCATTTAGTGAAGTATTTAGGAACCCCTCTTATCGATAGGTGCATAATGGTTTCTTGTCCATACTCCGCCCCCTTAGTCATTATTGAAAAACTGCTCAGATGAAACTCCTCTTTTTTTTTAACGAAAGGGAAAATTTGTGGCTAGAGACGGACCTTTTTTTCCCTCTGGGAGGTATCTCTCCTCATTCTCGTCATAACCCTTGGTTCTCCCTTGGATTTAGTCCCAATCAAAATAGGATGGGAGGTGTGACTCGCCTTTGCCCACTACTGTAAACCCACAAACGAGGTCCCTTCAAGAGTCATTCTAGGAACTCCACCGACAGACGGATAAGCTGATGAGGCACCAAAATCTGAAACACTACGAGTCCGGTAAGGATCCTCCTCACTCCCTTCAAAAAA
>NW_018241617.1:0-255 GCF_001263595.1 Phalaenopsis equestris
AGTCCTTACATAATAAATTTTATTTCATTATCAAAGGATTCTAATTGTTCCTTAAAAAGCAATTATGAATTTACTCCCTGCTTTCCTTATTATACATCATATCATTGCATAGCTTTGAAAACTAGAATCCATTGGTGAGGTTACAAATTTTATAAGAAAAAAGATATTAAATTGATTGAGAAAAATAACCTTTCTGCAGTTTATTTTAAATATATATATATATATATATATATTAAAATAGATAATAATTTTGTT
>NW_018241618.1:0-1005 GCF_001263595.1 Phalaenopsis equestris
AACCAGTGGAATTTCCTAATAATTTAGTTAAATTTCTTTTTATTTTTTCATGCATATAAAGTTTTTTATAACAACCAAACGTAATAATGATTCCAGAAAAACATGTTTGACTATTTTCAAATATGTTTTGAAAAATTTACATTGTCAATGAGTTAATCATCCTAATTGGACTAAAAAGACCGACAACCTAAGTGTGTAAGGGGTAATTTTTTTACTATGTATTGGTGAGTGGTATATTTGGTTCTATCCCCTCTTCCAAGGTTGTCGTCATTAGGAGATACTATCCTAATATCCCACTTCGTACCTCTCAATTAACACACATAAGTAATTTCATCATTGTCCTTACCACCTGAACCTCAAACTTACACCAACCTGATGATTCATGTTTGTTCATACCAAATATCCACATTTTCTCACAAGGGTTTAGACTTTTTATCCAATGCTCATACCCTTGAGTGTTAGGTTATTAATTTTTGATAACTAATGTCGGTGTATTTTCTATTGATTTGGGAATTATCGAGTTCTAAGTCATAACTTTATGGGTCCTTAAAAATTTCATATCAATTTAGTTGTTGTTATATTTTGAGGATGATCTTCCTTAACAAATTGTAGCAGACTTAGAGGTCTTCTAAATTTTTAGAATCTTCCAAGAATGTCTAGAGAATAATTTTAAACAAACCTAAGATTATCTAGATCACTTAAGTTCATTCTGTTCTTGCTAGACTGTTAATTAGATCATCTAAGTTAGTTCAAATTCTTTAAGTTGTGCTCAATATATATCCTAACCAGCCCATGAGTAGGCTAGGAGTTACTTTCCTTACTACATTCGAGGTTTCAAATGGATGGTCACTCCATGGGTTAGCCCAAAAGTTTAAGTGAGCTAGTAGTATTAAAGATAAGTTATGTTCTTTCTTTACGATTTCATTCAGCTAGTTTCAAATCAATCCTAGCTCACTCCCAAGCTCTTTGATCTTTTAATGTGTAGATTCATAATTAATTTTTTTT
>NW_018241619.1:0-1074 GCF_001263595.1 Phalaenopsis equestris
ATCGAGATCGACCCGGATAAGATTAAAGCTAAATTGAAAATGCCTACTCCCAAAACCTTGAAGCAACTACATTCCTTCTAAGGTAAGTTGGCATATCTGAGATGCTTTATTTCTAACCTCTCAGGTAGATGTCAGCCCTTCTCAACATTAATTAAAAAGGACGCCAATTTTTTTTGGGAAGAGAAATGTCAGCAAGACTTTGAGTACGTTAAGCAATATTTAATGACACCTTCTATTTTGGCAGCCCCTATCCCAGGAAGAACTTTAATGTTTTATACCGCGACCTTAGATGACTCTCTTGGAGCCCTCTTAGCCCAAGTCAATGACGAGGGTAAAGAAAATACACTCTACTACCTGAGTTGTCATCTAATATCGATGGAGATAAGGTATCCGCCTATTTAGAAGCATTGTTAGTGTTAATTTTTATCGCCCAGAAGCTTAGACATTATATGCTTTCTCATAAAATTACCCTAATCTTGAAATTAATCCTTTTTGCAATATTTGATGACCCGACCAACACTCTCTGGACGTCTAGCCAGATGGTTGATGATTTGTTACAATTTGATATAACTTTTGTTCCCCTCTGTGTGATTAAGGGACAGATTTTAGCAGACTTTCTCGTTGCACACCCACTTCCAACTGGGTCCCCTCTCAATGACGAGTTACCAAATGAACAAGTATTACAAATGTAATTCTTCAGTGCGCGACGTTTGGAGATGTACTTCAACGGAGCTTCGTTAGCCTGAAAAGATAGGATCGGGCACAGTTATACCAGGTAAAGTAGGAATTGGCTTGGTTTTCATCACACCAGATAAGGGTATGCTAAGGTTCTCATACCACATGACAGAGCCGTGTACCAATAACAAAGCAGAATATGAAGCCTTAATTACAGGATTGTAATTAACAATCTCGTTAGATATAACAGATATTGTTATCTATGGTGACTCACAGCTCATCATCAAACAAGTCGTCGGACAAGACAAAATTTTGAAACCAAGGTTAGCAGACTACCAATAGTACAGGATGAAGCTGCTGGAAGAGATTCCCAACATAACTTTTTACCGGATTCCTTGG
>NW_018241620.1:0-207 GCF_001263595.1 Phalaenopsis equestris
GAGATAAGCTTTGTAGCTAGCCCATTTTGCAAATTTCGGAGGAGTTTGCAAATTAGGAAAAGCTTTGTAGCTATCCTATTTCACGACGCTGTGGAGAGTTTCCCCCTCGGAGATCCGGGGAGAAACTCCCCACATTTCCTCATCGAAACAAGAGGCGGCAACGCCACACATCCAAAGGTCTAAACCTTAGGTCTCCCAGGTGAGGTC
>NW_018241620.1:1163-1881 GCF_001263595.1 Phalaenopsis equestris
TTTTTCTGCAGGGAGCCATGTCTATTTATATACACACACACAGGTACCGCTACGAGGGGAGCAAGTAATGATTTCTGACACTTTTGTTTGCAGGTGTTATTAGCTCCCCCATTTTTAAGGCATGGTTCACGATACGTTATTTTGCATGTGAGCTTTCCCCCTGACACTTGTTTTCATGCAGGATTGAGTCTTTTTTTTTTCTCTATGTACTTTTAGAGTCTAGGAGGGTCATATAGCAGAAATAAGATACGGGCACCGGTTCTGAAACATTTACCGTGGAAATCACGTGGAGGGGACCAGGAACAATGCTTATGCTCTGTCTCTTGATTTTGCATTTTATATTAATGTATAGAATTAGGACCGAGCATGTATCTGCGGAGTCCATCCGCCTTTTTTTTCTGGGATATGTTGTCGACTCTGTGGCACCGACCTGTTTATTATTTTAATTTGGCTTGTTTTGCTTTTTGCATCATGTTGCATGCTTACACTTGCATGTGTTTTCCTTATTTATTTATGTAGTTTATCTGAGATGTCACGATATAATCTAGGACTCAGTGGCACCGTCCTGTTTATTATTTTAATTTGGCTTGTTTTGCTTTTTGCATCATGTTGCATGCTTACATTTGTATGTGTTTTCCTTATTTCTTTCTGTAGTTTATCTGAGATTTCATGATATAATCTAGGCTCATTAAGGACCCTAAAATTATAATTTTTTACA
>NW_018241620.1:2100-10520 GCF_001263595.1 Phalaenopsis equestris
TTTTGTGGGGGTGTTTTTTTCTTTATAGCCACCCCTCTCTCTCTCTCTCTCTCTCTCTCTCTCTCTCTCTCTCTCCTCTCTCTCCTGCAGAATCTTCCCACTTTGGCATGTTATAAGTCCCACCTCTTGAGCTCCAGCTTTTAGTCATAGGATAGAGTTTCTTTCCTTTGACCTTAGGGCTACCGAGGTTCCCGTGGACGACGCCATTCACGAATAGATTGCTGACTGGGGATCTGAGGACGTGTTGGGTCGACTACCTTCACGACCAGGTAGACTTAGGGCACAAATAATTACTACCTCTATGTAAGAGGTGTAAACGAGCCGAACACGAATTTCGAGCTCAAAAAGTGTGTTCGTGTTCGACTCATTTTCTTAACGAGCCGAACACGAGCTGTTCACGAACAAAGAGTCATTTTAACAACCCTAATCATGTAAGATATAAAACAATAAAGGTTTGAGCAAGATTTAAAAATTATTATTTATATAAAAAAATTTGAATTTAATTTAATAATTTTTATACTATTTTCTTAATCAATATTTTAATTGATTATAAATCTTTGAAGCCTTGTAGTCAATTAAATTTTTTTAAAATACTACTCATCAAAGATCTATATATATATAATTAATTAATTAATTAGTAGTTATATATATAATTGATTATTAGTATTTCGAGCCAAAACAAGCTAAACACGAACGAACAAATATTTGTTCGTGATCGACTCGTTAACTTAGCGAACGAGCCGAGTTTTCCCGTGGGCGACGCAATTCACGGATTGCTGACTGGGGATCCCAGGTTGTGTTGGGTTGACTACCTTCACGACCAGGTAGACCTGGAGTCCTAATAACTGTGGGTGACGGGTCTGTGGTACCCCGACCCAGTTACCTCTACCTTTTAGGATCACTCAACCTTCCTTTTTGTTGAGCCCCATCGAGCCCTATCGCTCCTTGACTTCGTTAATATCATTTTGACGGTCCGATGTCGATGAGCTGCCGCCCATTTGGGATACGGCGATTTGTGCCTCTTCCTTTTGTGCCCGGATGTGCTTTGACGTGTTGGGATATCCCCGTCAAGATGATTTAGGTTATTTCGTGAGTCCCGTGTGTCGATGAGCCACTACACATTCAGGATGTGAGAGACTCTCTCTCTATCTGATGGATTAGCGCGAGCTTTGAAGCATCAGGATTGTTCCCATACGGAATAACCTTCCTTTGAATACCTATTGCCCCAGTCTCTCTGTCTGATGGATTAGCGTGAGCTTTGAAGCATCAGGACTGTTCCCATATGGAATAACCTTCCTTTAAATACCTATTGCCCCAGGTTTACGATAATCCAAGCGAAACTCTTTTTATAGAGAGTATTCTTGGGTACCCCCTAAGATGTAATTAACCAAGTGAGATACGTACCCTTGGGAGTTCTCTTGACCCTAGAACAGACACATGCACTTGACTCTCTTGTTTTGGGTAGTCTACGTAGATATTCTTTCGTGGATATCGGTTTGCACCTGACTCTCTGGTTTTGGGTAGTCAACGTAGATATTCTTTCGTGGATATCAGTTTAAGGTGACTTTCGCATGATCTTGTTTGGACGGACACTCTTAACCTATCTTTGATTTCGCACGATCTTGTTTGGACGGACACTCTTAACCTATCTTTGCAAGGTTTACCGCACGTAGGCTCTCCACGTTTTGTGCTTTCTCTTATTTGTCGCATTGACGTATGTCCCTTTTTTATTCGGTTCCTCTCCTCTTTGAATCATTGATCTGATTCGGGAGGGAGACTTATTCGAATAGGGGAAGTATACGATGATCGACAAGCTGGCGACTCCTTCTAAAATAAAAGAGAGAAAAATGAACAAAAACAAGGTTTGAGAATGAATATTAAGCATCGAAAAAAAAAGTTTCCCTGGCGTCCATTCTTGATCTTGCAAACTTCATGCCCGTCAGTCAAGAACCCAATGATTTCATCAAGCTCAACATCAGTTGGATTAAATTTTGAATAGAAGAAACTCAGAACACTGTGCAGTTGATAAAGGTGATTTATTCTAATAGGATATATATCAACATAGTGTCCCCTAACAAACACCAAATCGTCAGATTCGTCAGGGAGGTTTGCATAAAATTCTCAAACAACAAAAACAATTGCAACGGTAGTAAAATAACAGAAAGTTTCCCACTGTCGTTTGATAATCAAATACTCGACCATTCCTCCAGTATGAAGAAAACTACATTTTGCAATCAATTTGTTTGATTGCAGATCTCCATATCTATCATGTGCTTTAGAACTTGCAAATCTTTCCTTATCAAAAATAGCTTTTCCTCTTCCCTTTTTCAAATTTAGTTTCAAAAGGCTCCAATAAACTCATTCCAAGAAAAATAAGCCTTCAACCATGAATTTCTCATTAGTTACTGCAAATTTTCAAATTTTCGGCCTAACCACAATGTGGAAGAAATCCATAGTGAAATAAAAAATTTTCTATACCAAAATGTTGATTTTACCCAAAGAAGAAGAAATCCAAAGTTTGAAACTTGAACTCCAAGCCAATCGCTCACAAATCCAAGCCCTAGAGGACAAAGTTGTGAAATATAGGAGGAAGAAGATGAATCAGGAGAAAAAATGGTGAAAACAGATAGTCCTGGCGCTAAAAACCGCAATTTGGTTTGATTCAATGCTATAGCGCCAATTCAGACATGGTGGCACCCAACTTCATAGATGAATGGCGATATAGTGCCTAGTTGTATCTCTATGGTGCCAATGCTCAACAGCACAAATTTTTGAAATTTTTGTCATTTCAAAAGAGCATAGCAACCTAAGATTAATGGACCCAAAAGTGGACGATTTAACCATATTTGATTTCACCATGTTTCATTTTTCTTTTAAATTTCTCTAGTCTTCTTTTGTAACGGTTTGAGAGTTCAAATCAAATCACTTAGGGCATTCTAACACCAAGTACTAACAACACAAACTTAACACATTTTTTTATAATAATCATATGTTCGTTACAAACGGACATAACATAGACTTAATTAAAAACAAATACAAACATAAAACACAAATTCAAAGTGTTAGAGTCACATTAAGAACAAAGCGACACACCATAAATTAGTACTCAATACTAACAGATTTTTCTCATAATCGTACATTTAAGAATAGTTGTGCTCAATATGGTCCCCCACCTTTTCACCCTCAAAAAAGTTACTATCAAACACATGGTAAAAAGGAGCATGAGGAAAATCTGAAGCAACGTTATCATCAATCCATTTGTTGTAGCTATACATACTCACCTGATAGTATTGGAAACATTTCATCTGGGTGAATTGAAGTTTCAACTGCCACTCCAAGTGCTCGTACTGGTGGTACAAATCATTCAACTTGTTATGCAGATGGGATAACTCTTCCTCAATCTTCCCCAATTTGTTTGTAATCCGCAACAATCTCAGCGCTAGGAATCTGTTGAACTAAGTTTGGGCATCCTTATGCATAATCTTCTTGTCATTTGCACTTCCATTGGTCTCCATGGCTCTTGAGATAATGATTTCTAAGTTGGGATGAATCTTCCACTCCTTTCCGGATGAATCTTCCACTCCTCCTTTCCGTTCTCTAGACAGCTTCGAAATGTTAAGAAAATGACTCCATTTTTGTTCATGGAGGTTTAATATAGAAGAAGGTGGTAGAAAACAGTCAACTGGGCGGTTTAGGGAGTTATTTCGGCTGTGGCGCTGTGACGCTCGATCTGGCGCTATAGCGCAAATCCAAAATTCTAAGAAATCATTTTTTTTCGGCCCCACATTAATTTAATCAATAAAATATTGTTTTATGTTGCCTCAATCATGTAAGACTCAATATAACTTCATAAACTCATCATAAGAACAATCACTAACCAAATCAATTCAAATTGATAACTATGAGTTGTCTCCCACGAAGCGTTTGGTTTATCGTCAGCCTGACATATTCAATGTTTTAATTTAGTTGAACCAACATCAGGATCTCCTCAAATGTAGGACTATCTCCACTTATATGAACTTTTAACCTGTGTCCATTTACCTTAATCATTCTCCCAGTTTTAGGATCTTCAATATCAATAACACCATATGGATAAACTCTTACCACATTAAATGACCCTAACGATCTAGACTTAAGTTTTCTTGGAAATAATTTTAATCTTCTATTATATAATAAAACTTCTTGTCCATACTCAAAATGCTTTTTCAAGATCCTCTGATCATGCCACATTTTCTATTTCTACTTATAGATTTTAGCATTCTCATAAGATTCATTTCTTATTTCATCAAGTTTATTTAATTGCAATAATTGTTTATTTCTAGCATCTTTCAAATTATAATTAAATTTTTTTATTACCAAATAAGCTTTATGCTCTATTTCAACTGGTAAATGACATGCTTTTCCATATATGAGCCGATATGGTGACATTTCTATAGGTTTTTTATAAGCAGCCTCATATGCCCATAATGCACCATCTAGCCTAGCAAACCAATCTTTCCGGTTAGAGTTAACCGTTTTTTTCAATATTCTTTTAATATCATGATTAGGTACTTCTACTAGATCATTAGTCTGAGGATGATAAGATGTGGCAATTATGTGCATAATTCCAAACGTTTTGAGTTAATGTTTAAATCATTTTATTCTTAAAATGACTCCCCCCATCTGTAATAATTACTCTCGGTATTTCAAATCTAGTAAAAATATTTTTCTTTAAAAATTTTGCAACACTCTTAGCATCACAACGGGGTAAAACAGCAGCTTCAATCCATTTAAAAATACATTCCACAACTATCAAAATATATTTTTTTCAAAACGATAGTTTAAATGGTCTCATAAAATCTAAACCCCAAACATCCAAAATTTCAAATTCTAAACTAAAATTTAGGGACATTTCATTTCTTCTAGAAATATTGTCTACTCTTTGATATGGATCACCAGTTTTTACATAATTATTAACATCCCTAAATAAAGTACATCAAAAAAATCCAAATTGTAAAATTTTAAATGCAATTTTATCATCCCCAAAATGTCCCCAAGAATCTGATTTATGTCATTTTTGCATAATTTCTCCGGTTTTTTTCTATTGGTACACATCTTCAAATAACTAAGTCTTTATATTGCTTATATAAATAAGGGTCATCCGAAAAGTAAAATTTTGAATCATAGATGAATTTTTTTATTTGATGGCTATCTAATCTGTAGGGTAAAATGTTACTAACTGAGTAGTTAACTATATCAGCATACCATGAAATTCAACATTCATTAATCTCATATAATTGTTCATAAAAAAATTTTCATTTACTAAACAGAGGCAGAATAGTCATTTATCCAGAAATAGGTGCAAATAAGCTGTTCCGAATAAGCTCCCCCAAATAAAAAACCAGCTTATTCTGATAATCTGCAGATTTTTAAATTGTCAAGATAATCTACTTATAAGCAGATTATAAAAAATCTGCACCTGCCCAAAACAGACCCTAATTGTGGGTAGAAGTCGGGTAGCTATAAAATAATGTCATGCTCTTGAAGGTGCATTGAGCTTGGAGGATGAAAAATTTACTTTATGATCATTTTTTTATTTTCCAAGCTTCACTATCGTCAGTTAGATAAGCAATTATTTCATCCATTTGAGTGTCATCAGTTGCGAAAATAAATGTGTAAAATCTTGAACATTTTCCAACTGATTAAATAGATTAATTCTTTCTGAAGAAAGATCCACTTTTCTTTCACGCATGAATAAAACGTTGTTAGATGAGTCAGGAAAGTTAGCGTAAAAATCTTGCACAATAGAAATAGCTGCTTTAGCAACACTATAACAGAATACTTCTTAGTTGCGCATAACAATTAAACATTTTATGTCACCTTCTAAGTTAGTGAAAGCTCTCTGCGCTATAATCTTTTTAGTATGAAGAATATTGTAATAAATATCTTGAGCCTTAACACTAACAAAATTCTTTCTATTACAAAAGCTCTTACTTGTTTCCTTTCCACCTCTGGTTTTCAGTGCCATACTCTCCCAAGTTGTTTAATCTTTTCTCTTCCTACTTCAAGATTAAAAAACTCTAAAGCCACCTTAGACACCACATAAAAAGATTGAGAAGAAAAGGGGTGAATTCCTTTAAGGAGGGGACTCCAATATATCGACTTCAATTCGGGCTCAAAGACGCTAAATACTAGCACCATGGTGCCAGCTGAAATTTTGGCTATGGTGCCTAGGCGCCAGTTCTTGGAACCAAGACACAAATTTTTGACGCCTAGGTGCCAATGCATAAATTTGAACAACTTTGTCATAAGTCCAATTAATGTTAGAAACGGTGGAGCCTAGTCCACTATGCTTGGGCGGTTACTTTGTTTTAGAAAGTCACATCTCTTCATAAATAACCATTCCCTCCTCTCTTTTGTGAAGTGAAGCATCTCTTCGCACCCTTCTGTTTGTGATAAAAGCTTCGGATGGTTCTCCTTGGGTTTTGTAGTCACGCTTTGAGTTCTTCTTTAGTTTCCTCGGTATAGAGGAAGGTTTCCTCGGAGCAGAGGAAAAGAAGTGCAATGAGGAGCAATTCCTTGCTGTAGAAGGAAGAAGAAGGAAGAAGAAGAAGATTGTTAATGAGGAGAAATTCCTTGCTGCAGAAGGAAGAAGAAGGAAGAAGAAGAAGATTGTTCTCCCTAGGCTTCTTCTTGGTGTCTTGTGGTAGAAGAGAAATTTAGTTTATTCATCTTGTAAGTTTGTCTTCTTCGGTGTATCTCGGTGTAGAGTTTTCTTCGATGTATCTCGGTATAGAGAGAGAAGAACATAGAGAAAAGAAGAGAGAGCAACTAAGAGTGAGAGATTCCTCTTGTAAGTCAAGGTGATCGATTGGTGTAAATTCCTCAAATAGTAAAATCCTCTACAATTCCGTGGACGTAGGCAATTAGCCAAACCACGTAAATCTAAATGTTCCGCTGTGTTGTTCTTTTCTGGTGTGATTTTTCTCATTCTATTCTTCACTTTGTCGATGTTCTCCTGTTTGATTTATACATATACCACATCAACTGGTA
This sequence comes from Phalaenopsis equestris, assembly GCF_001263595.1. NCBI lineage: Eukaryota > Viridiplantae > Streptophyta > Magnoliopsida > Asparagales > Orchidaceae > Phalaenopsis > Phalaenopsis equestris. The sequence continues at coordinate 9,133 of NW_018241620.1, forward strand.
TATATAGATCTCACAACAACAACAAAACAACAACTGGTATCAGAGCATGGTTTTGGATCTGAGGAAGAATGATGGCTGCATATGAAGTGAAGGTTTCAGGGATCGAGAAGTTTGATGGCACGGACTTTGGTTATTGGAGAATGCAGATAGAGGATTATCTTTATGGGAAGAAACTCTATTTTTCGTTATTGGGAAAAAGACCTGAAAGGATGGATGAGGCTGAATGAAATTTGTTGGAATGACAAGTTCCGGGGGTTATTTGATTGACCCTATTGAGGTCTGTTGCACACATCGTCGTCAAGGAAAAGACAACTATATATCTCACGGCAACCTTTTCAGGCATGTATGAAAAGCCATCGACGAATAACAATGTTCACTTGATGAAGAAGTTATTCAATTTGAAGTTGGTGAAAGGTGTTTCTGTTGCTCAACACCTGAATGTTCTCAATACTATCACAAATAAATTATCATCTGTGGAAATTAATTTTGATGATGAGATATGTGCACTGATCTTGTTAACTTTATTGCCAGATAGTTGGGAAGTCATAATGATAGCAGTTAGCAGTTCTGCAGGTAAACCTAAACTGAAATACGATGATATTCGTGATTTGATTTTTAGCTAAGGAAGTTTTCAGGAAAGATTCTGGCGAGGTCTCAGGTTCGAGTTCGGCACTGAATGTTTATTTCAAGTGGAGATGGCATGACATGAACTCAAGTATAAGGAGATCAAAATTAAAGTTTAGTAAGCAGGCAACCTGTTGGAATTGTGGCAAGGCTGGTCACATAAAGAAGAACTACAGGAATCCTAAGAAGATGGAGAATGATAGCTCAAACGTGGTATATGAAGAATCACAGGATGCACTATTGTTGGCAGTTCATAGTTCTGTTGAAAACTTGATATTGGATTCGGGGGCTTTGAATGTGGTAGGAAATCTACTACAGGCCACAGTGCAAGGCAGTGATGGAAGTGAAGAGGAAAGTGGGTCCGGGGCACTCATTCTTATTGTTCCACAGACAGATGTTGAAGAACCACAGAGCTATGAGAAATCTTGTAAGATGAAAGGTTGAGCAAGTGGGAGCTGACAGAACTTCCATCAGGGAAGAAGGCATCGCACAACAAGTGGGTGTACCAGGTGAAGAATGAGCGTGATGCAGTAAGAGGTACAAGGCTAGACTTGTTGAAAAAGGCTTTTAGCAGAGGCAGGATGTTGCCCATATGGTGGGAGCTGTAAGAAGAGACAAGAGTGACCCAGGAAATAGCTTGGAGGTGCAAAGCTATGTGGAGCATGCTGATATGTTAACTGAGGGTGTTACTCTTGAGAAACTGAAGTTGTGCATAGCTTCAGTTGGTCTTTTGGAGTGAAGACAGAGGCTTTGAGTTGCAGAGG
>NW_018241620.1:15767-37042 GCF_001263595.1 Phalaenopsis equestris
GATATGTAAATATAGTGGAATTGTGTGATATTTATGTAAATGCCCCTTTCTAAAAGCCAAATATACCTTTTTATGAAGATTTCTTATAACCAAAATTTTATATATGTAAATATAAAAGTTAAGGTTTTAAATATGTTGATTCACAAGAATTATGTTATATGCATGTAAAATTGACTTCTTCTTTTCCTAAAACTCTCTAAAGAATTACTCATCAAACATTAGCTCTTTTTTTTATATATAGCTGTTCTCAGCTCACCAGCTGTTTCAAAATAAGTATTTCAATTTTTAAAAGTTAAAATGGTGATATTTTTTATGTGATAAATTATTTGAGTGATATAATGTAAAAATACAGTTTGGCTATTAAATATGTTAATACATTGAATTTGTGGGGTATGCGTGTAAAAGACCACTTTTGAAAAGTCAATTGCACCTTCTTATGCATAATTTTATCACACCAATGTGAATATTTTATAGAACTCTAAGGTGTTAGAAATGAAAATTCGTAAAAATTATGTTTAAATTTTACTTCTCTTTTTCCAAAAAATCTGCAATAAATTACTCATCAAACAAGGAAAATTTTTCTGGACGTAGCTCTACTTGCAGACTCCAATAATATGTCGCCATGTGTGTTACATCCTGGAGGTTATTTCGGGGTTATTGAAGTGAAATAACGGAGGTCATTTCGGGATTATTGAAGAGAAACTCATATATTCCACTTCAATAACCCAAAATAACCAAGAAATAATCTCAAAATAACGTATGTAATTTCATTTCAATAACCCCAAAATAACACTGAGAGGTTATTTTAAGGTTAATTCTGAGTTATTTTGGAGTAATTGAAGTGAAACTGCGGAGATTTTTTCAAGGTTTGAGATTATTGCGGAGTCCACAGTTCTACTTTAATATTTTTTTAGGTAGGCTTGATATAACACACATGACGGTATATTACTGGAAGTCCGCACGTAGAGCTACCTCCGGAGTCTGGATAGAAAATTTTTCCTCAAACATGAGCTCTTTTTTCTATACATAGTTGTTCGCTCACCCGCTATTCCATCAATGAACAAACAAGGAACAACATAATATTTACAACCATACTATATTACAATTTACTAATGAAGTCAGCTAACAAAAGATTGAATAATAGAAACATAATATTTACAAATGTAGCATAGAACCAGTGAGACATCAGAGCATGTACAAGATAATGACAAAAAAGCCAGTACTTACATTTTTCAAAGCCACCTTCAAAGCAATATGATCAGCAGCCTCTTATTTTTATGCTTCTGGCTTTGAATTACCATGAACCACACATCAACTTCACAGGCGCCTTGAATATCCAGAACCACCACATCTCTTACAGAGGATAAGCCCTACAAAAATAAAATCCAATGCTGATTACACAGCTAAAGATCAACAAGAACAACAAAGCCTGAATCCCACTACGTGGGGTCGGCTACATGAATCCTTTTTATCCATTCATATTTTCATTTAGTTCTAATAAATTAAGATCATTTTTTATACAATAAGCCCAAGTCTTCCGAGGTCTACCTCTGCCTTTCTTAACATAAGACGAATCTAAAACATCTACTCTCCTAATCGAATCATCATATGGTTGACGTTTAATGTGACCAAACCATCTAAAGACGACTTTCTCTAATTTTATCCGTCACAAAATCAAAGAAAAGTTCGGGAAAAAAGAAAGTTTGTATCTATCGGATCAATAAACATTCTAAGTGTATGCAACATTAGCTTAACTTGCTCCACTTCCATGCACATGAACACAGAGAAGTCTATAATCTCGTTTATAATCCAATTCTCTTCATCCAATAGCAAATGAGTTAGCTCTTGTGATTTTCTTGTTGACGATAATTAGTTGAGGTGGCAAGATTCATTAAAAAAAAGTTTTACTTTAAGCATCCACATAAGCTCTAATAACTTAAGAAATTATATTATTCTAAATTCAATCTGATTATGACAACATCTCCGCTAATAACATCATCATGCTACAAGCGATATTTTGTTCTTAGGGCAAATAAGCCTTGGCTTGTGGGAATAAAGAAGGGAACAGAGTGGAAAAGAGGATAAACCTTTCTACAAAGATGGAAGAGGGATTAAAAGCATGAGTCATGGGATACATTTTCATTTAAATATTGAAAAATTTGAATAAATATTTTGGAAGATCAATATGTAAATGAACAATCACAAATATTGATCTGCTCGTATTGCCAGTTCTTACTAAGTTGAGACTGATAATTCAGATTGACGGGATTAACTATCTACAAGACCAAGTGCCGATGCCTCTGCCTTACAGCCCGCTAGCCCGCTCTTTGATACACATTTGCTGTAAAGAAAGAAAGATTGGCTAGTCCTTGAAGGACATGTTTACATGAAATTTTCTACGACGTATTCTTTCGTATTCGGTTTAAACAGCTGAATATTCATTAAGATCAAGCTTTCCTGACAACAAATACAATAATTTTTTTTAATTTTCTTCAATTAAACATGAGAAAAATACCAGAACAAATATAAGTATTAATATTACAATAAAAAATCAGTTTCTCAGCATCAATATCAATATCTTTGCATAAGATAGAGTAAGGAAAATGTTAGAGAAAGATTTCTAATCCAAATTATAAAAAAATTCCCTTCATCATTTATAAAACAATGATCTTTTTTTCTCCTTTATAATATAAAGTGTATATAAATTATATCCAATAAGATTTGAACATGTACTTTATACAGTATACAATGGATGCCCTTCATCCGCATTTCAAGGCTATTCATAAAAAGAAAAGATTGTATTAACCCAAGGAAAACAATAAAAGTAGATGCATATCAAAATGGTCGATGTATTTCGATGTCATATTATAGTGCTAAATATAAAGGATATGTATTTGAGAAAAGTACTTAATATCATCATTTGGGGGGAAAAACTATACAAGAACAGAAATCTAATAGTACATGAATTAAAGTGCTTTGGGAAAAATAATAAATTGTAATTATCACTTTCTAAAAAAGCATATATAGCTCTTATTATAAATATCCTTCGTATAAATGTAAATACAACCCTTCATCATTTTCTCTCTCTACATGGCATCATAGCTCTAGATTCGAGATTGAATTTTCAACCACTTTTAGCCTAAATCCTTAATTGCTTTTCCATAGTTGATAATTTCAACTAAAGTCAATCCTCATTAATTATGAAAACTAGACCAATCAAATCAAAATAGAACTTGGAGGGTTAAAAACCTCATGTCGACTAAATGAAAGAAATTATCTACAATAGTCTTAAATCATGCATATAAAAATGGTTGATGTAATTAGTTGTCATATTATAGTGGTTAATATAAAGGACATGTATTTGAGGAACGTACTTAATATCATCATTTGAGGGAAAAAACTATACAAGAATAGAAATCTAATAGTACATGACTTCAAGTGTCCCTGGGAAAAATATGAAATTGTCAATTTCTAAAAATGTATTGGTAGCTCTAATTATAAATATCCTTTGCATAATTGTAAATAAAAGAAAATCGTCGTCATTTTCTCTTTCTCTACATGGTATCATGGCTCTAGGTTTGGGACCCAACTTTCAACCACTTCTAGCCTAATTCCTTTATTTCTTTTCCACATTTGATAATTTCAACAAAAGTCAGCCATCATTAATGACAAAAACTAGACCAATCAAATCAAAGAAGAGCTTTTGGGGTCACAAACCTCATGTCGATTAAATGAAAAAAAATATATATCAACAATTATCTTAGATTACAACTACCTTCCTAAGAGAAAAAGAAGCTTCACCACCCTAATAATCCTCCCCCAAATCCTACAAATCCAAAACATACACTTTTGGATGAAGATCCTATTATCATGTCATAGTTATGAAACTCTATGTTGCCCAAAAATAGTGAAGTTTACATGTTCCTCATAACAACGAATGAAATCTAGGAAGCCATGAGACAGACAAACTCAAAGGACCAACATAGTGCTTCTCTTCTATGAGATTAAGACAAGTGTATCAAGGCCAAACAAAGCGACTTATCCATCATTGAATATTTCAATGCAATAAAATTTTATAAGTTAGAGTTAGATGACTACAAAGGTCTCAAGATAAAGTATAGTGATGATATTGCCGTCCTAAAGTAACCTATAGAAAGAGACATGAGCTTAGGGTTTCTTGTAGATCTCAACATAAAATTTGATCAAGCTTGCGTTCAAATCTCGTGCAAGAAAATAATGCCCTCCCATAATGAAGCATTTTCTCAAGTGAGCTGAAAGTAAGGCCCAACTTACAAGAGAGCAGCTATAGTAACTACCAAGACTCGAGGTAGAGGACTAATTGTCACTTACCCTTTCAAAAATGAACACCAAAATTCTTTAAAAAAAAAACAATCTATGTTGCAACTATAGCAAGAGAACAGGGCATAGCAAAAAGATGGTTGGGAACTCCTTCGAAGACCTTATGGCTGGGGGGGACACAAAAAAAAGAAGTTTCAAAAGGATATGCTCATTTCACAAAATATAAAGGGCTCAACTTAAAAGAAAATAATAAGCTAAAAAAAAAATTTCAAATCCCGAGAAATGTTATCAGCGTCATGCTATGTAGTTCAGAACGGTGAAACTTCTAATGTTCATGTTTTTAATGCCACAAATAGTTCCTCCAATACCTACGTACTAAACTTATGTGCCATATACCACATGACAAGTTTTGTCAATATCATCCTAACCTGTTCACCTTGCCCTAGCAATAGAAAAGTCAACATAGTCAATGACACTATAACTACTATTATGGGATAAGAGGCCTCCCATTTCCCTAGCAATTACCTATAATAATGTCCTGCATGTCTCTAGCCTTGCTTTAAATCTCTTATATATTCATAAAATTACCCAAGATCAAAACTACTAGATGACATTCTTTAGTATATTTCTCAGTACCTAAGCATGAGCAAGATGATCAGGCAAGCTGGATGACAAGATGTACTATACCAACTCGATAACAATAGTATGTGTAACAATCATTCATCTTTCTACTTTCTATCTATTTCTAAAAAAAATTATTTGGGATCATCATTATAGATAATGACATCAATCTTCTAAAAAATTAAAATGTCTATTCCCTTCTTTATTAAAGGATATGAAGATTGAAAATTTTCATCATAAAAATCATAAGATTAATAAGGACGACATAATACTTATCACGACCCGATCCGAGACTTGTAAATAACTAGGGAGAAAACAAACGAACGGACGGTTAAATTAAATTTTCTAATATTTTTTCCATCGCGAAAAGTTTAATATCTAAATATTAATTAAAAGAGTCATTAAGAAAAGCAATTTAATTAGCAAAAATAAAAGTTTACCTCTCATCTTATTGACCTCTTCCTTTGTATAAATTATCTCTTCTAATATTCATCTTTTATTCAAAAACTTAGAACCTGAAAAATATTAAAATAATATAATGAGTTATATAAGATAACCCAATGGAGTGATCAATTTATAAACTACAACAACCAACAAAAAAAAACAACATGTATACTGATCTCTCCTAATATAGTCTAGAAAATCATATAGTAATTTATAACATATGTTCATGATGTTTGCTCGTAGAAGAAATCTAAAATTTTTACATGCATTTTTCTTAATTTACTTTTTAACGTGTAATCATTTAAGATTTAAAATTTTTCATACTCTTAACTTTCACATTTGTTTGAGGAGCACCATCAAACATAATCTAACTCCTGACTGATAATATTTCATCAGCACAACGATTCGTGATCTAACTTAAATGATTATCTGAGGTAGAAATATGCCTACTCACCCATATTATACCGTCGATATAATGACTCGTTATTTAAATTACACAATTATCTAATATGGTAGAAAAACATCTACGTAAGCGTGTATATTAGCATCTCTTAACAATACCAAAAGGGAATGAACTCCTCTTAACATGCACATATAAGCCCTTATATATATATATATATATATATATATATAACTTTCATTCTTCATAGCATAAATTACTTTCTTCTGTGACTTTGCATTCATCTTCTCATGAATAAATGCAAGATTACAATATTCAAAAGAGCATGCAATAATCTAATAATTATAAAGGCAAACCATTATGCAACTATTTATGCAGGACTATTAACATTCGTAGTTCTAAAAGCCTGTAATGATCTGATAATAGACCTCTACTAGAATCTAACTGTCATACAATTATCTAATAACTTTATTGAAACATGATTGTGCAATTATATAATATATATTAGATTTATTACGTGTTATTAAAAGATGTGAACGCTTTAGATATCTCGGGTCTATTGTTCAAAGTGATGGAGATATTGATGGGGATGTTATTAGTAGAATTCAAGTTGGTTGGTTGGAATGGAGGAATGTTTCGGGCCTATTGTATGATAGAAAAGTACCGCTTAGACTGAAAGGATAATTTTATAAGATGGGGGTGAAACCTGCAATGCTCTTTGGCGCTGAATGTTGGCCTTTAAAAGAGAAGCATAAAACTAAGTTAAGTGTTGCCAAGATGAGAATGATTAGGTGGATGTACACTTAGAGAAAAAATGCGATATGTATATATCCGGGACAAGGTTGGTGTAGCACCAGTGGCGGATAAAATTAGAGAGTCGTCTTAGATGGTTTGGTCACATTAAACGTCGACCAGCTGATGATCTGATTAGAAGAGTAGATGTTTTAGATTCGACTTTTGTTAAGAAAGACAGGATATACCTAGAAAGACTTGGGCATATTGCATAAAAAACAATCTTAATTTATTAGAATTAAATGAAAATATGACACTAAATATGACGCAATTGAGAAAAGATTCATGTACCCGACCCCACTTAGTGGGATAAGGGTTTGTTGTTGTTGTATTGCTTTTTATTTGGTTTTATTCCCTTTTATTATATCATTATTTCTTTCCTATTTATCTTATTCTATTTATTTCTTTCTTTTATTGTATTCCAGTGTAATCGGGTATAAATACCCCTCTTATCAATAATAAGTGTTGCTCTATTCTAAATCTCAACATGGTAACTGAGCCTAACCCTAGATCCAGGTTGCACCGGTCTTCTCTGCAGATGTCGTATGCAGTTGACTCCTTGTTGCCCGCAATTGCCTCATATCAATAATAAGTGTTGCTCTATTCTAAATCTCAACATGGTAATTGAGCCTAACCCTAGATCCAGGTTGCACCGGTCTTCTCTGCAGATGTCGTATGCAGTTGACTCCTTGTTGCCCGCAATTGCCTCCTCTAGCGTGGTTTCCTCGGAGATTCCCACAAAGGTCTCCTCTACAGCGTGATTTCTCCCGAGAAAACTTCAACCGTCTTTCTCCCGAGAAAACTTCAACGGTCTCCTCTACAGCGTGACTTCAGCGTGGTTCCTGCAGGCTGCTTCCGCTATTCCTGTCTTCAGCGTGACTTTAGCGTGGTTCCTGCAGGCTGCTTCCGCTATTCCTGTAGTCGATCGGGTCCAGCCACCGAAGGTCCTACACCCTCTTCTACAGCAACTGCAGGTTACTGCTGCCTTCTATCGTAACCCTACCAGATTTCATCGATGGCTCAGAATCTCAACAACATCTTCTTCAGCTCAATCGGAATTATGGTGGATTCCTCCAACTCTGAACCATCTTCAGGAGGTGTTCTTGATTCCACCCAAGGATGAACTCCAATTTTCACTCCCTTGTAGACCGAAGGATCGGAAACCAACATGAATTTCTTAATCACAACTCATGAATTGAATGACAACAGCTTTCTTCAGTTGTCTCAATCGGTGTCTTTGTTCATCAAAGGACATGGGAAGTTTGGTTACTCACAGGTATAGTTCGTGAGCCTCCAAAGTCTGACCCGGTTTATGGAGCTTGGAAAGTGGAGAACTCCATGGTCATGTCATGGCTGATCAACTCCATAAAAATTTAGAAAGTTGAATATATAGCACAAAAGAAAGTTGAATATCTTTGGAGACTTTCACTTCACCTTTCTCAACAATCCTGGAATGAGATCTACCAGCAATTATAATAAATTTTGAGTTGGTGGACCTCTTGGTAGTTGTTGAGAGCATGAATATCTCCAATCATATGATAAGAAACACCTAAATTTATTATCCAAAATTAAAATCTTCCATCGTTAGCAAGATAGGAAGAGGATATGAAACTATGGTGTATCATCAAGCTGGTAGTCTTGCTATCTTGGTCCTTTCTCCCTTGTCCATATTTTCAGTCTACAGGTTTCCATGTAGCTTCCAACACATGTCCTTTGTGTGACCAAGTTTCTTACAATATTCACACAATGGATGATTCTTCTTTGGCTTTGAATCATGGGAGGAGTTATGTGTACAAAACTGAGCTATTAGTGTTAGATGAACCGACACTTCCTGCTATCATGAGTTTCTTCCTATTTTCTTCTCTTCTAACTTCAGCAAAGGCTTCATTCGTCCTCATCCAAGTTCTTATTTGGACCAAATAAGAAGTTGATCATCCTCTTCTTCTCCATTATTATTTTATACATCATAACATCCTTTACAAAGGTGCACACATGCATATACATATGATAACATTCTGATATCCACAATGAATTAGAAATAAAAATAGTAGTGCAGTGGGATAAATTAGGTTTCATTTGGCTTTAATAAATTAGTTAAACACAAATAAGAGCATATGCTTATGATTGAAAGTATATTTTGGTGTTTAAAGACTAAAAAATTATGGCCACTAACATATATTCAAATTTATATAAGCTTAAAATAAAGTTTCAACAATTAAGCAACTACAAAGTCCAATAAGAATGCATACCTGCTCCTTTACATGCTCGACAATCAACCAAGCCAGTTTCTCACTTCATCTTACCATTAGTGCAAAATACACACTTTGTACCACCTGGACAAAACATGTTGCATACTGTGCCGATCAGAGTGTTCTACTAATATGAACGTTCAAATTCAAATGGAAATAAATTTCCAAGGTCAACAACATGAACATGAAATGCCAATATTTTAGATAGTTAAATCTTTACAGCGGCAAACTATAAGTGCTATATGAAAATGAGTGCAAGATTCTTATACGTAATTTTTCCTTGGATGACTTCGGCAATGTTGTAAGCCAAAAAAAGAAGTTAAGATATAGTAAACTCTTGTCGAATATCCTGCATGATAAAAGAATGTGAGTGAACAAAAAAATACATTTGTACCTGGTAAACTAGAACATTCAATAACATCGACCAACATGTCTTGACTCAAAAATACCATTTCCATGCTTTTCAACTTAATTAAGCCTTTTATTTTTGCTATATCATCTAAAATTGATTCTCAAAATTTTTCATTGTAAAAAAGAATTTAAGAATTTGCACTATAAAAACATTAAATGGCAGTTAAATATAATAATGGGATTAGGTATACTCATTGTTTTTTATCTTGTCGGAAAACAAAGGGGGTTAGGTCTGCTTGCCTGAATGAAGTTTAGGATAAAAGAGCATATTCTTCTCTTATGTGATTGGGCATGTTGTTTCCTTTGATTAAGCCATGAATTTAAAACATGAAAATTAAATACATAGCAATAGCACTTGATTGACATAAAGTGTTGTTCAACTGCATAAACATGTCTTGAAATTCCATTTAGTGTGACAAGTAATTTGGCCATAATAAAGTTATAAATGTTGAGTACATCAATTGATATATGGTCTGGGTCAAAAAAATAATCAACCTATCATCATTTGCTTTTCCAAACTGTTGGGGTAAAGCTATATTGAATCCCACCTCCATTTTATGCAACATGAAATAGTAACTTCGACGAACAAATTCAAAATAAATTGTGCTTACCATCATTTGCCTTTTTCAAATTATTGAAGTAGGCTAAACTGAATTCTACATCTGGCTTATGCAACGTGAAATTGTAACTTCAATGCACAAATTCCATTCATGTTGCCTTTGGAACAAAAGCTACAAGTCTAGTTTACCTAAGCACTAGTTACACTGGATAGCCAGTTTCCAAGAGAGAAAATGTCTGCCAAAATCTATTAAGAGAATAGGTTCAATCAAATGATAGAACCAATGTAGTAAGATATATCATCAAGCCCAAAATCTCATGGCCAACAATTTTTGTCACACCACAATTGCACCCCCCCACCAAGGGTTGGAGGTAGATGATCCGGTAAGACTAAATTCTTATTAACACTCGTCCTGACTTGCATAATCAGGAACCAGTGGGTGATAAACTAGTCTAACTAAATCGCTACAAACATATTTAATATATTTCATTTCATAATTCATTCATATTTATATATACTCAAAAGCATGAAAATCATATTCTCAAAATATATATATCTATAAAAAGTTGATAAATCCAACATAAATAAAATATGTAATAAAAAAACTGTATAAGCTCTCAAAACTATGATAAAAGTTATACAAGTCATACCTAACTACTCACCTCATGTTTCTTACTCATTCTTATGGCCCCGTTTGACGCAGCTTATTACTTGCGTCCAGCGTTTTCAAAACGCCGCGTCTGAGTTTGTTTCGGCGTTCGCTCCTGCGATCGCTAAACGCTGCGTTAAAATGGCGCTATTCGATTCGGTCCCGAAGAAGCTCCCGACATCCTGCGTTCGGCGTTCGGCGGGGGCTTATTACGGCCCAGCCCTCGTCCTCCCCGAAATCTCCCTCACGCTGCGCCCTCGTCCTCCCCGAAATCTCCCTCACGCTGCTTCAAGAGAAAATTTCATACAAAAGTTCAAGAAATTTATTAACTAAAAAAAATGATTAACTAAAAAAACTTGACAAGAGCAAAATTGAATACAAAATTTTACATGAAGAATATTAATATTATTTTACAAAAAAATACAAAATAAGAACCAATTTAGTACAAATTTTAAAATGTGCAAACTAAACAAGAGTACAAAAAAAAACAAATACAATCTCAAATAAAAATCAAAATCTAAAAAATAATTGTATTGAACATTTCATTATTTTTATGATTTACATAAATCTCAAAAAAATAAAAAAAGTACATTAAATTTAAAGTATAACTTTAAATTAATTCCTTAATTATGATCGACGACCAATAAATAGTGATTAAGCTGATAGTAGAGGCGGAGGATGAAGGGGGAGGTTCGGAAATAGAGGATCCGCCGTCGAGAATTTTTTCAATGAACTGAAATGGACCAGGATGTTTTGTCGGCTCCAGTAAGAAGGTATTCAGAAAAAAGACATTAAAAATAAAATTAATAATGAAATGATATATTTACACATATACAACTCGATTCCTATGTATTTACATATCTAACATTTAAATTTATGAATAAAGTCTTACCTTTGAGACAGTCACTGGCATTACAGTATTCGCTAATAGCCATCTCAATAAAAAAGAAAAAAAAAATTTCAGCTATGAAAGATGATTATAATAATAACATAAATTAATTAACAAATTTAAAGCTAACTAATAATGAAGACAGTTGATTCGACTTAAAATAGCTCAAATTATTAAATTAAAATGAAGAAGCCATTATATCATCATACTTGTTGTAATGGTTATCGACTATGTAACAAAGAATAAGGTTTATTTGTAAATCATTCTTCTTAACAGTAAATTAAAGAATTTCAATTTGATGGCTCTAGACATCCCGTAAGTCAAGCAATACAAAAATATTTTTATTAAAACCATATCATAAAACAAAAGCTTAGGATTATAAAAAAATTTATCGATGGCACACACAAGCAAAAGAGAAAGAGAAAATGTTAGGTATTTCAATCCAAAAAACTCTCTTTTCTCAAGTAACATTTTTGTGCCTCTCATCTCTTACCATTCAATTCTTCCTACATATCAACTTCCTCATAATTTGAACCTTGGTTTTAGCCACTTTATCATTTTTCTTATTTTTTTGAAGCAACTTTTAAAAAAAAAATCTATATTGAACCCTGGTGATGACCATATAAGATAAACCTATGACAGATTTCAATATAATTTTTTGAATAAGGCGACTGTTGATAAGAAAGCTAAAAATATTCATGAATGTTGAAGCACAACAAAGGGTCATGTTTTTTTTCTCAACAAAGATGCAACCTCGTTAAAAATGGAGTATAAGACGCGTCAAAAATCAATATGGTAATTGTCATTACCTGGGAAGAGAAGCATGATTCCTTTCTAGCGAAATTACTGGACCAGTTTTACCGCTATTCTCCTCTAGGTGAGTAAATTGTCTTCTGAATTGATCAACAACACTGCATGATTGAGATAAAAATATCAACAATAGATACACAACTCATTCAACATATAGAATAAAAACATTATATAATCACAAAAATAACCTAGGATAAAGAAAATTTGTTCTCTTAGTTTCATTGATGTAATCTTTGAGAAGCAGTTGAAAATAAGAGCAAAGGTTAAAATAAATCTTTATTTTTTCTTATTCTTTTCTTTCTTCGCCATTAATTTGTTTGGATTTTCTTTCCAATTTTATATTCTTACCGGCTTCTTTACCTCTGTTCCAGTGTATTCCTACTCTCGTTGCATTGGTTTCAGTAGCTGTGAGCTTCTCCATACCAGAGTCTGTTTCCTACCTTCTAACTGCACTATTTGGCTTCTACATGGGTTGACACTCTAATATTATGTTAAATGTCATTTTATACATACTAAGTTATTTTCTGGAAACGCTTCATGATAATCGTTTGATTTAATATTTAAATAATATTATCAAACATGAACATCAAAAGAAATTAAGTCTTAGTAATTATACCAACTGCGGAGAATCTAAGAGCAAAATCCTTCCTCTTGTTATGATTCCAAACTGACCTAGCCCACCAAGAATTGCATTGAAAAAAAGCATGTAATAACACATTTTTGAATTCATCTGAAAGTTGAAATGCACATTTTCATGCATACATTAGAATTACTTGCAAATTTTAGTTAATCTTTAAAAGAACTTTACATACCTAACACACAATTCTTATGTATAATGTAAATATATTAGAATTGTATACCGTAAAATTCTTGGCGCTTGTGCATCCTGAAAGGATTTGTCAAGACCCGCTTTCCTTTTTGGAGGACTCATAACAAATATATATGTAAATATATTAGAATTGTGTACCGTAAAATTCTTGTCGCTTGTGCATCCTGAAAGGATTTGTCAAGTCCCGCTTTCCTTTTTGGAGGACTCATAACAAATATATAAGAAATGAGTATTAAGATTATGATTACTTTTCACAAAATAAAAGTTAGAATATTGTTTTGCAACATTTGTGAAGTCGGAGTCCCAAAGCCATCTTCTCTAATATGTCCATTGTTGAAAACTGCTTGGGTCAAATGGAACAGCAGTATCCCAACAAGAGGCACTAAACAATACAACAAACTTATGTTGTCTTCTAAAAGCAAGAGTAAGAATAATCATCTTAGGCAACTTTTTATATTTTTATCTTAAAATGGTTGCAAACTTGTGTTGTCTTCCAAAATTAAGAGTAAGAATAATCATCTTATGCAACTTTTTATAGTATTATCTTAAAATAGTTGCAAACTTGTGTTGTCTTCCAAAATTAAGAAAATGAATAATTTGAAATGAAAACACATCTACATGAATATACATCTTTCATTGCATCTTCTCTATGCTATACAAATTTCTCAATAGAACTTTGCACACATCAGCAGAAGAAAAGTTTCACTTTAAAGAATCCAAATTAAAATAATTGCATAACACCCATAAAATAATTGCAGTTGCAGAAGTGTTGTAAAGAAAACAATATATTTTAAAAAGTTAAAAAGAAAGCAAAGATGATTAACCATCGTAGAATATTTAAAAGCACAACAAAGCACCTCCATAAAGAAAAAACGTTTAGCAATTACCAAGCATAAAAGTTCAGGGATGATATTTCAGCTAAAATATAATCTCTTGCATGAATAAATGCCTATAGCAAACCTAAAAGTTCCCACAAAACATCTTTACCCTGCATGAATAAAAGCATATATCAAGCATAAAGTTCAACATTACAAAACCAGATATTTCCCACTCCAAAAAATAAATAAATATGCAAATGGTTCAACAAAAATAAAATCTCATCAACAAAGCATGCCCAAAGTTCAATTAGAAAAAGTGCCAACAACTAGTGGTCGAATCAAGATGTTTGAACCTTTTATCAATTTACTAGGGTAAATTCACCTGAAGTTGTTTATTTTCCATTAATTCTTGCTAGCACAAACGATATATAAAAAAATAAAATAAGTAATAAGAATATGAAATGAAAAGGTACACAACACTAAAAACTAATTCTTGAGAGAAATTACCAAATGAATTTTAAAACTACTTGCGAAAGATCTAATCCAACTGGAAGAGCATATGAATGCATTCATCATATTTGCCGAGAGTGAACTTCTATGATCATTAAGAACCCTTCCACCGGTATTAAATGTTAATTCTGAAGCAACTATTGTTATTAGAATTGATAATATATCTCAAGTTCTTTTGGACAAGCAAGGATACTTGGGAGTGTTCAACTTCCACCATTCAAGAATATCAAATTTTTCATTATTATTGGTCAAATAAAGTACCTCCTTAAAGTAAACTTGTAGATCTGATTTTGATGGTTGAATAGAGTCAGATGAAATAACAAAATCAGTAAATATCAGCATGCAATCAAAACTTTCTGAATTAACAGAATCACTGTGCAACTTTGATGAAACATTATCACTCATAGAACTAGAACTAACAACATCATTTGCATAAGTATTATAAATTTCTCACAAAACATCTTCAATTTTTTGAATTTTAGAGTCTGATTTAACAGATGTGTACTTACTGACAAAACTAAACTTTATTTTCAAGCGAGGGTCTAAAACAGCTGCGATAAACATTAAGAGATTACGCTCACCCAAATATTTATCAAATTTACCTCTCATTGCAAAAATCATGTTTCTGTTAAACTCATCAGAAGAAGTCGACTCATCTAGCAATAATTTCTTTATATACATAACAACGGGTAAAAAATATTTGAAGTGGGATAGGAAAAACCAGAAATCATTTTTGTCATGTTATTTAAAACATCAAGGAAGTTTCTGATTTTATCATATTTATCCCAAATCTAAATCTGACGGCAACCAACTGAAATAATTATCTCGATTTGCAAAGTGAGTGAACACATTACGAAAAATATGAGCAGATTCAAGCATCAAGAATGTTGAGTTCCAACTTGTTGGAACATCAATGCACAAACCATTTGTTGTTGATATCCCTAATTGTTTGACTATGTCAACAAACTTATGTAACATTGTCGGCGACTTCTTTATATATTTGATAGTCTCTCTAATATTACAAATGATGTTTTGAATCTCTTTTAAGTCAACTTGCACCATAATATTTAAAATATGTGCATAACAACGAAGAAATGCCCCTTAAAATACAGTCTTCCTTTTGCCATAAAATTTGAATGGAGCAAGCTAGCAACAATATCATTACTACTAGCGTTATCTAAAGTAATAGTAGATACTTTATCATGTATCTTTCAACCTAATAAGCAATGAGAAATGACATCACAAATGAATGTACCAGCACGAGTTGGATCTAATCCATTGAAATTAATGATTCTTTTTTGAATCTTTCAAGATAGATTAATATAGTAAACAGTTAGACACATATCCGATAGTTTGATTGGAAGTCTAACAATCAGATATTAATGAAAACCTGTGAATATTCTTAAATTATTTTTTCAACTTCTCTTTCTCAAACTCAAAAATCTTTCATACAATCAATTTTATTGTGTTCCTTAAAACTTTCTCATAATTTGGATTCAAGGATTTCAATAAATTGTTAAAATGGATAATCATGCACTATAATAATTTTGGAAATTATCTCTCTAACCTTATGTTGATCGTAGATTTTTGGATCTGGAAATATCGGGATCTCAACATCTGCATCAACATCAAGTGACAAAAAATTAAAAAAATTGTCTTTTTTTAGAATTTAAAATTTTTTGCTTTTTTTCAGAAAGATTATCGGTTTCTTTACTTTTAGCTTTGATTTGTTCACATTCTCTAACATGACGTAGAAGTTCAGAAGTAATTCCTGTTTTAGATTTTTGAAATTTTGATCGACAACATATGCATTGCCAAAATAAAGTTGGGACCCCCTAAATCGGAAATGTTATCTCCACAAAATACTCTCATATTGTGGACTTCTTCTTTTTACCTTTTTTAGTAGTGACTTTTTCACTGTTATTATCAATGACAACATGAGGTACTACTGGCTCTGTATTTTGCAAAATAAGATTGGCATTTTCGTTGTTATTATGAACTTCTGGTACAGCTAGCAACTTATTGCTGGATGATTCAGATTGTGAAAGATCTAGTTTAGACATATTTGCACGCTAAATGAAATCAAAAACACATAATTAGTATCGCTTTAAACAAGCAACATATTACATAACATATAAATACATAAAAATTGAGTGGTATGTATGCACATTTCCCTATAAGTAAAATAAAGTCATTGGTAAAATGATTGTATGCACTCATTTCTAGATAAATCATTCATTCAAGAAGAATCCTAAAAGAAACTAATGTTAAACTAAAGCTTTCATGAAATAAAACATCTTAAAATATAGAGAACACCGCTGCAGTAAATCTTCCATGTTAAGCTACACTTGAGAGTTGAGAAGAAGGGAGAAACTAAACTTAAGAGAACATGGAAATCTTCCATATAAATTTTTTTTTTCCTGCAAAATTTGTATTCATAAGCACTTCAATTGAAAAGAAGTTAAATAGACACCAATGTTATAATGTAGAAACTTCTTCTCCACATTTGTACTACATAACATTTGAGGGTCCGCAACAGTCATGTAGATGCCATTTTAATATAGATATGAATCATATATTAATATCTAGCATTCAAATAGAGGGATGTCCAAGGTTACCATCATTTGAGAACCACATCTGATAAGGAGAAGTAAAGAAGATATGAATTTAGGACTCATCCTCAGCATTTACAAAGGGGACAAAGTGGAGAACATGAATGTTTCAACCAATTAACTGAGAGCTTGCCTTTCGTCCAAATAATAAAGTCTCAGTTCACAAATCATTTTAAATATATGATCTACATTTTTTCATAGCAGACTAATGTTGTTTCAATCTCCAATAGAAAAAGGAGAATAAGTTATTCTCCATAACAATATTTTTGAACAGTTAGCATATTATTTTTGTAGCATGCATATGACCACATTATAATTTGGTGGAATGAGAATAATACATCCATGTACACATAGATTATTATTCTCATTCCACCAAATTATAATGTGTGGCTATAAGCATGTTACAAGAATAATATATTGACTATTCAAAAACATTGTTATGGAGAATATCAATCTATTATCTTTTTTCTGTTGGAGATTGAAGCAACATTAGTCTGCCATGAAAAAATGTAGATAATCCTACGTTTAAAATGATTTGTGAACTGGGACTTTATTATTTGCACAAAAGGCAAGCTCTTAGTTAATTGGCAGAAACATTCATGTTTTTCACTTTGTTCCCTTTGTAATGCTAAGGATGAGTCCTAACTCATATCTTCTTTACTTCTCCTTCTCAGATGTGGTTCTCAAAGGATGGTTACCTTGGACATATCTTTATTTGCATGCTAGGTATGAATATATGATTCATATCTATATCAAAATGACATGTACAAGACTGTTACAGACCCTCAAATGTTATGAAGTATAAATCATGTGAAGAAGAAGTTTCTACATTATTGCATTAACTTTTATTTAACTCTTTTTCAATTGAAGTATTTATAAATACAAATTTTGCTGGAAAAAAAAAATTTTAAAGAAGATTTTCAAGTTCTCTTAAGTGTAGTTTCTCCCTTCTTCTCAACTCTCAAATGTAGCTTAACATGGAAGATTTACTGCATTGGTGTTCTCTATATTTTAAGGCGTTTTATTTCATGAAAGTTATAGTTTAACATTAGTTTTATTCAGGACCCTTCCTGGAGGAATGATTTATCTAGAAATGAGTGCATACAACTATTTAATTAATGACTTTATTTTACTTATAAAGAAATTTACATACATACCACTTAATTCTTATGTATTTATATGTTATGTAGTATGTTGCTTGTTTAAAGTGATACTAATAATGTGTTTTTGATTTCATTTAGCGTGCAAATATGTCTGAATTATATCTTTCACAATCTAAATCATCCAGCAATAAGTTGTTAGTTGTATCAGAAGCTCATAATAATAACGAAAATACAATCTTACTTTGCAAAATACAGAGCCAGAAGTAGTACCTCATGTTGTCATTGAAGATAACAGTAAAAAAATAGCTACTAAGAATGGTAGGAAGAGAAAGTCCACAGTATGAGAGTATTTTTGTAGAGGCAACATTTCTGATTAAAGAGGTCTCAACTTATTTTTGGCAATGCATATGTTGTCGATCAAAATTTCAAAAATCTAAAACAAGAACTACTTCTCAACCTCTACATCATTTTAAGGAATGTGGACAAATCAAAGCTAAAAGCAAGAAAACTGGTGATCTTTTTGAAAAAAAAGACAAAAAAAATAAATTTTTTGGCACTTGATGTTGATGTAGATGTTGAAATCTCATTATTTCATGATCCAAAAAACTACTATCAATATAAGGTTAGAGAGATAATTTCCAAAATGATTATAGTGCATGAGTATCCGTTTAATATTATTGAACATACATGGTTTAACATTCTATTGAAATCTTTGAACCCAAATTATGAGAAAGTTTTAAGTAATACAATAAAAAATGATTATAGTGCATGAGTATCCATTTAATATAATACAATAAAAAAGTTTTAAGAATACAAAAAACTACGATCAACATAAGGTTAGAGAGTTAATTTCCAAAATGATTATAGTCCATGAGTATCCATTTAGTATTGTTGAACATACAAGGTTTAATATTCTATTGAAATCCTTGAACCCAAATTATGAGAAAGTTTTAAGTAATACAATAAAAAATGATTGTATGAAGATTTTTGAGTTTGAGAAAAAGAAGTTGAAAAAATAATTTAGGGATATTCACAGATTTTCATTAACATCTGATTGTTGGGCTTCCAATCAAACTATCGGATATATATGTCTAACTATTCAATATATTGATCAATCTTAGATGATTCAAAAATGAATAATTAATTTCATTGAATTGGATCCACCTTATGCAGGTACATTCATTTGTGATGTCATTTTTCATTACTTGTTAGAATGGAAGATAAATGATAAAGTATCTACTATCACTTTAGATAATGCTAGTAATAATGATGTTGTTGCTAGCTTGTTCCATTCAAATTTTATGACAAGAGAGAAACTGCATTTTAAGAGACATTTCTTTCATGTTTATTATTGTGCATATATTTTAAATATTATGGTGCAAGCATGATAAAGTATCTACTATTACTTTAGACAATGCTAGTAATAATAATGTTGTTGTTATCTTGCTCCATTCAAATTTTATGACAAGAGAGAAACTGTATTTTAAGAGACATTTTTTTCATGTTCATTATTGTGCATATATTTTAAATATTATGGTGCAAGTTGGCTTAAAAGAGATTCAAAACATCATTTATAATATTAGAGAGACTATCACATATATAAAGAAGTCGCCAACAATGCTACATATGTTTGTTGACATAGTCAAATAATTAGAGATATTAACAACAAAAGATTTGTGCATTGATATTCCAACAAGAAGGAACTCAACATTTTTAATGTTTGAATCTGTTTTTCTTTTTTGTAATGTGTTCACTAACTTTGTAGATCGAGATAATAATTTTAGTTGGTTGCCTTCGGATTTAGATTATGATAGATATGATAAAATCAGAAAATTTCTTATTATTTTTAATAACGTGACAAAATGATTTCAAGTTCTTCTTACCCCACTTCAAATATTTTTTTATCTGTTGTTATGCATATAAAGAAATTGTTACTAGATGAGTCGACTTCTTCTGATAAGTTTAACAAAACATGACTTTTGCAATGAGAGGTAAATTTAATTAATATTGGGGTGAATGTAATCTCTTAAATTCTATTACAGCTGTTTTAGACCCTCGTTTGGCAATAAAGTTTATACAATTTAGTTTTGTCAGTATGTACACATCTGTTGAATCAGACTCTAAAATTCAACAAATTGAAGATGTTTTGTGGGAAATTTATAATATTTATACACATCTGTTGAATCACTCTAAAATTCAACAAATTGAAGAAGTTTAAGTTCTAAAAGTGATAATGTTTCATCAAAGTGGCATAGTGATTCTGTTAATTCAGAAAGTTTTGATTGCATGCTCCCACTTACTGATTGTGTTGTTTCATCTGATTTTATTCAACCATCAAAATCAAAACTACAAGTCTAAATTGAGGGACTTTATTTGGCCAATAATAATAATAAATTTGATATTATTGAGTGGAAGTTAAACACTTTCAAGTATCCTTATTTGTTCAAAATGACTAAGAATATATTATCAATTTCAATAAAAATAGTTGTTTTGAAATCAGCATTTAGTACCCGTGGACTACTTCTTAATGATTATAGAAGTTCATTTTCGGCAAATACGAAAAATGCATTAATATGTTTTTCCAGTTGGATTGATCTTCCACAAGTAGTTTTAAAACTCTTTTGATAATTTCTCTCAATAATTACTTTTCAGTGTATGTTTACCTTTTCATTTTATATTCTTATCACTTCTTTTATTTTTTTATATATCTTTTGTGCCAGCAAAAATTAATGGAAGAGTAACAACTTCAAGTGAATTTACCCGAGTAAATTGATAGAAGGTTCAAACATCTTAATTCGACAACTAGATGTTGGCACTTCTTCTAATTAAACTTTGGGCAAGCTTTGTTGACGGGAGATGTATTTATTTTTTGGTGTGGAAAATATCTGAACTTGTATTGTTGAACTTTGTCTTTGTTATATGTTTTTATTCATGCAGGCTGAAGATATTTTGTGAAAATTTTACGCTTGTTATAGGCTTTTATTCATGCAGGAGATTATATTTTAGCTGAAATTTCACTACTTAAATTTTATGCTTACTAATTGTTAAACGTTTTTATTCATGGAGGTGTTTTATTGTGTTTTTAAATATTCTATGATAGTTAATCATCTTTGCTTTCTTTTTAACTTTTTAAAATAAATTGTTTCCTCTACAACACTTCTGCATCTGCAATTATCTTATGGGTGTTATGCAACTATCCGATGAATTTGACAGAAATAAGACTTTTACAATGAGAGGTAAATTTAATAAATATTGGGGTGAGTGTAATCTCTTAATGTCT
>NW_018241620.1:37157-55761 GCF_001263595.1 Phalaenopsis equestris
GGAAATTTACAATAATTATGCAAATGATGTTACTAGTTCCAGTTCTACGAGTGACAATGTTTTATCAAAGTTGCACAGTGATTCTGTTAATTCAGAAGGTTTTGATTGCATGCTCCCATTTACTGATTTTGCTGTTTCATCTGATTCTATTCAACTATCAAAATCAAATCTACAAGTCTAAATTGAGGAAGGACTTTATTTGGCCAATAATATTGAAAAAATTAATATTCTTGAGTTGTGAAAGTTAAACACTCTCAAGTATTATTGTTTGTCCAAAATAACTAAGAATATATTATCAATTCCAATAAAAATAGTTGCTTTGAAATCAGCATTTAGTACCCATGGTGGACTAGTTAATAATTATAGAAGTTCACTTTTGGCAAATACGAAAAATTCATTAATATGTTCTTCCAGTTGGATTAGATCTTCCACAAGTAGTTTTAAAACTCTTTTGGTAATTTCTCTCAATAATTAGTTTTCAGTATATGTTTACCTTTTCAACTTATGTTCTTATCACTTATTTTATTTTTTTATATATCTTTTGTGTCAGCAAGAATTAATGGAAGATGAATAACTTCAGGTGAATTTACCCGAGTAAATTGATAGAAGGTTCAAACATCTTGATTCGACCACTAGATGTTGGCACTTCTAATTAAAATTTGGGCAAGCTTTGTTGATGGGAGATGTATTTATTTTTTGGTGTGGGAAATATCTGAACTTGTATTGTTGAACTTTATGTTTGTTATAAGCTTTTATTTATGCAAACTGAAGATGTTTTGTGGGAACTTTACGCTTGTTATATGTTTTTATTCATGCATGAGATTATATTTTTGTTGAAATTTCATTACTGAACTTTTATGCTTGCTAATTGTTAAACATTTTTATTCATGAAGGTGTTTTATTGTGTTTTTAAATATTCCATGATGGTTAATCATATTTGCTTTTTTTAACTTTTTAAAATAGATTGTTTCCTCTACAGCACTTCTGCAACTGCAATTATCTTATGGGTGTTATGCAACTATCTTAATTTGGATTCTTTGAAGTTGAAATTATCTTCCACTGATGTGTGCAAAGTTCTTTTTGAGAAATTTGTATGGCACGGAAAAGATGCAATGAAAGATGTTTATTCATGTAGATGTCTTTTCATTTCAAATTATTCATTTTTTTTAATTTTGAAAGGCAATACAAGTTTGCAACCATTTTAAGATAATATTATAAAAAATTGTCTACAAAGATTATTCTTACTCTTAATTTTGGAAGACTACACAAGTTTGCAACTATTTTAAGATAAAAATATAAAAAAATTGTCTAAGATAATTATTCTTACTCTTAATTTGGAAGACAGCATAAGTTTGCAACCATTTTAAGATAAGAATATAAAAAGCTGTCTAAGATGATTATTCTTACTCTTACTTTTGGAAGCAACACAAGTTTGTTGTGTTGTTTAGTGCCTCTTGTTGGGATACTGCTGTTCTATCTGGCCTCAAACAGTTTTCAGCAATGAACAAATTGGAAAAGATGACTTTGGGATTCCGACTTCACAACTATTGCAAAGCAAGATTCTAACTTTTATTTTTGTGAAAAATAATCATAATCCTGATCCTCATTTCTTTCCTTCAAATAGATTTGTTATGGGTCATCCAATAAGAAAAGCGGGACATGACAAAGCCCTCCAAGATGCACAAGCGACAAGAACTTTACGGCACAATTCTAATGTATTTATATAATACATAAGAATTGTGTTAGGTATGTAAATTTCTCTTAAAGATTTGCACACCATTCTAATGTATGCATGAAAATGTGCATTTCAATATACAGATGAATTTCAAAATGTGCTATTACATGTTTTTTTTTTCCAACGCAGTCCATGGTGGGCTAGGTCAGTTTAGAATCATAACAAGAGGAAGAATTTTGCTCCAAGATGCTTCGCAGCAGGTATAATTACTAAGTTTTAATTTCTTTTGATGTTCATGTTTGATAATATTGTTTAAATGTTAAATCAAACAATTATAATGAAGTGTTCCCAGAAAATAGCTTAGAGTGTATAAAATGACTTTCAACATAATATTAGAGTGTCAACCAATGTAGAAGCCAAATAGCACAATTGGAAGGTAGGAAGTAGACTCTAGTACGAAGAGCTCACAGCTACTGAAACCAATGCAACGAGAGTAGGAATCCACTAAAATAGAGGTAAAGAAGCTGGTAAGAATGTCAAATTAGAAAGAAAATTAAAACAAATTAATGGCGAAGAAAGAAAAGAATAAGAAAAAAAGAATATTTACTTTGCTCTTATCTTCAACGGTTTTTCAGAGATTACATCAATGGAACTAAAAGAACAAATTTCATTTATCCTAGGTTATTTTTGTGCTTATATAACATTTTTATTCAATATGTTGAATTAGTCATTGTGTATCTATTGCTGATGCTTTATCTCAATCATGCAGTGCTTTTGATCAATTGAGAAGGCAATTTGCTCACCTAGAGGAGAATGGCGGTAAAAGTGGTCCAATAATTCCGCTAGAAAGGAATTATGCTTCTCTTCCCACATAATGACAATTACCATATTGATTTTACATGTGTCTTATAATCCATTTTTAATGAGGTTGCATCTTCGTTGAGAAAAAAACATGACTCTTTGTTGTGCTTTAACATTCATGAATATTTTTAGCTTTCCTATCAACAGTCACCTTATTCAAAAATTTATATTGAAATTTGTTATAGGTTTATCCTATATGGGCATCACCAGGGTTCAATATAGATTTTTTTTTAAAGTCGCTTCAAAAAGATAAGAAAAAGGATAAAGTGGCTAAAACCAAGGTTCAAATTATGAGGAAGTTGATATATAGGAAGAATTGAATGGTAAGAGATTGGAGGGACAAAAATATTATTGGAGAAAAGTGAGTTTTATTGGATTGAAACACTTAGCCTTTTCTCTCTCTTTTGCTTGTGTGTGTCATCCACTAATTATTGTATAATCCTAAGCTTTTGTTTTATGATATGGTTTTAATAAAAATATTTTTATGTTGTTTGACCTACAGGATGTCTAAAGCTATCAAATTGAAATTATTTAATTTACTGTTAAAAGAAATAATTTTCAAATAAACCTTATTCTTTGTTACATAGTAAATACCATTACAACAAGTATGATGATATAATTGTTTTCATTTTAATTTAATAATAGGAGCTATTTTAAGTCGAATCAACTGTCTTCATTAACAGTTAGCTTTAACTTTGTTAATTATCAATTTATGTTATTATTATAATTATCTTTCATAGCTTAAATTTTTTTTTCTTTTTTATTGAGATGGCTATTAGCGGCAACTGTGATGTCAGTGACTGTCGTAAAGGTAAGAATTTATTCACAAGTTTAATTGTTAGATATGTAAATACATAGGAATTGAGTTGTATATACGTAAATATTCAATTTCATTATTAATTTGATTTCTAATGTCTCTTTCTGAACCGGCAAAACATCCTGCTCCATTTCAGTTCATCGGAAGAATTCTCGGCGACGGATCCTCCATTTCCGAACCTCCCCCATCATTCTCCGTCTCTAGTATCAGTTTAATCATTATTGATTGGATCGTCGATCATAAAGATCGAGGAATTAATTTAAAATCATTATTTAAATTTAATGTACTTTTTTTTTATTTTTTTCAGATTTATGTAAATCATAAGAATAATGAAATGTTCAATACAGTTAATTTTTAGATTTTAATTTTTATTTGAGATTTTATTTGTATTTTTTGTACACTTGTTTAGTTTGTACGTTTTAAAATTTGTAATAAATTGGTTCTTACTTTATATTTTTTTGTAAAATAATATTAATATTTTTAGTGTAAAATTTTGTATTCAATTTTGCTCTTGTCAAGTTTTTTTAGTTAATCATTTTTTTTAGTTAATAAATTTCTTGAACTTTTGTATGAAATTTGCTCTTAAAAAATTTTTAGATAAAATTATTTTATTTTTTAAAAAATAATAATTATTATAAAAATTTAATATTCTAACGAGCCAATTTCAAGCCGAACATGAATAGAAAAATTTTATTCGAGTCGAACACGAACACACTGTTCACAAACCATTTCGAACACGAGTCGATTTCGAACACTAGCGAGTTTCGAACGAGCTGAACACGAGCCCAGCTGAGCTCGCTCAAGCTCGGCTCGTTTACAACCCTAATCCCAAATAGTCAGCACGCTTATCAGAATCAACTGCTGATCAACAACTGATCAGGATAAAGTGGATAAGCTGCAGCTGCCCCAAACAGACCCTAAATCATCAATTTCAAATTTTATCACTTTGTGTTTTGAGTCATAGTATTTCTATGATCGATCCAGAGCAACTTTCAATCTGTCTCTGATTAACCGAATTTTCTCTGTAGCTTCATCAACTAACTAAGAACATAATATTTGGTGTTCACCCACTTTAACCCAATTTAATGGATTTTTTCATTTC
This sequence comes from Phalaenopsis equestris, assembly GCF_001263595.1. Taxonomy (NCBI): domain Eukaryota; kingdom Viridiplantae; phylum Streptophyta; class Magnoliopsida; order Asparagales; family Orchidaceae; genus Phalaenopsis; species Phalaenopsis equestris. The sequence continues at coordinate 41,613 of NW_018241620.1, forward strand.
CTCTATATAGTGTTTCTTAAGTATTATTTTACTACTGGATTGATGGCTATTATTGTAGGCAAACTCGATCATTGAAATGTAATCTTTCCAATTGACACCAAGATTGAAAGGAATTAATTTAAAATCATAGTTTAAATTTAATGTACTTTTTTTATTTTTTTCAGGTTTAAGTAAATCATAAGAATAATGAAATGTTCAATACAATTATTTTTTAGATTTTAATTTTTATTTGAGATTTTATTTGTATTTTTTGTACACTTGTTTAGTTTGTACGTTTTAAAATTTGTAATAAATTGGTTCTTACTTTATATTTTTTTGTAAAATAATATTAATATTTTTAGTGTAAAATTTTGTATTCAATTTTGCTCTTGTCAAGTTTTTTTAGTTAATCATTTTTTTTAGTTAATAAATTTCTTAAACTTTTGTATGAAATTTGCTCTTAAAAAATTTTTAGATAAAATTATTTTATTTTTTAAAAAATAATAATTATTATAAAAATTTAATATTCTAACGAGCCAATTTCAAGCCGAACATGAATAGAAAAATTTTATTCGAGTCGAACACGAACACACTGTTCACAAACCATTTCGAACACGAGTCGATTTCGAACACTAGCGAGTTTCGAACGAGCTGAACACGAGCCCAGCTGAGCTCGCTCAAGCTCGGCTCCCTTTCAACCCCAAACCCCAACAATCAACAACTGATCAGGATAAAGTGGATAAGCTGCAGCTGCCCCAAACAGACCCTAAATCATCAATTTCAAATTTTATCACTTTGTGTTTTGAGTCATAGTATTTCTATGATCGATCCAGAGCAACTTTCAATCTGTCTCTGATTAACCGAATTTTCTCTGTAGCTTCATCAACTAACTAAGAACATAATATTTGGCGTTCACCCACTTTAACCCAATTTAATGGATTTTTTCATTTCCTGCTATATAGTGTTTCTTAAGTAGTTATTTTACTACTAGATTGATGGCTATTATTGTAGGCAAACTCGATATTTGAAATGTAATCTTTCCAATTGACACCAAGATTGAAAACACAAAGCCTTAACAAATCTTCCTATACATGAATATTTTTCTGATTATTCATTAGTTTGGGCATGAAATGTTATGCTAGAGTGGAACTGTGTACCCAAATCATGTTGAATGACTTTCAACAACCTCGATGTGAATGTTCCATCTCTGTCAGAAACGATGACTTTAGAGCACAGTGCAATTTGATAATTTCTTTGACATACAAGCTGACCAAGTTTTCCACAAAATTTGTCTGTCAAATTGGCAAAAAAAAAGCTGACTGCGTTAATCTGCCAATAATGACTCAAATACTATCGTGACACTACCTAGATCAAGGAAACCCATAACAAAATTCATAACATAATCTTCCCATTTTCATCCGAGTATAGGCAATCATTATACTTTACAATCTGACAAACCTGATAATTTAACAAATTCAGCAACATCGTTTTCCCTGCCAGGCCACCAGAACATCAACTTCAAATCATTGTATATTTTTGTGTTGTCTGCATGAATTGTGCAGCATGGGTGATGAGCTTCATGTAGGATTTCCTATCTCAAATCAGAATCAGCAGGTACCCATAACTAGGGGTGTAAGTTAAACTGACTCCTAAGCCGACTCAAGCTCAGCTCGATAAATGGCTTGTGAACTGAGCTCGATGAGCTAACAAGTCAAGGTCAAGCTAGCCCCAACTCGACTCATTTGCTCGTGAGCTGACTTGTTTAAAAAAATATTGATATAAATATATCTTTAAAGTATTAAAAAATTTTAAAAATAACATTTTTTTTATTGTATATTAAGTGATTTCTTATTATTTATCTTCTAATTATTGTATATTAAGCGATTTCTTATTATTTATCTTCTAATTATTCATTTTATTTGTCATTTTACCTTAGATTAATATTATTTTCTCTCTTTTATAAAAAACAAGTCGGATAGAACTCAAATGCTTAAGCACGAATTCGATAAAATTAATTGAGCTCAAGCTCAAGCCGAGGATGGATCAAACTCAACTCAACTTGTTTACACCCCTACTCATAACTGCAGCATTTTTTTGATATTATCATCTTCATCAACTGTCATATCTGACCACTTTTCCAATTGACATTGCCCCAAGAGCTTTGGATATTCATTGATGAATTTCTGAGTCGTCTTGATTTTATCTAAGAGTGTTAGTTGTACGATCAAACAAAGGAAAAAGAAAATTAAAGATTAAATTAAAGTAAGTGTATTATAAATGAAAATCAAAAAGTGATTTTCTTAGAAAAAGATATTCAAAATAAGTGGGTGAGTTATTTTGATAAATTTTTTAATGAAGCTTTTGAAAATATAATTGAACTTAGTGATCTTAATATCGTTAATAATAATATAGAAGAAGCAGAGGGGAAGTCACCTGTGCTGGAATTTAAAACCCGACAACGACATGTCGCTAAGGAAAAAATGAAATCGACAGAACAAAAACAAAAACTTGACACTGGAAAACTGAAATCGATAGTAGTCACTGCGGCACAGGGGATTGTAGAGGCGTCCGTTGCTGGAGTCAATAAGATTACGTCAGGATTGACTTAGACTCAAAGACGAAACCAAAACAAAAGACTTAAAAGACTTGAAGAAAATGAACAACAAGACATGGATCACATGGACGAAGATGAAGAGCAATTTCAGTTTCCAATTCCTAAATACACAACTAGTGAGGTATATCCTGTTTTAGGAGTTGAAAATTTTGACCTTGAAGAAGAAGAAGCAAAAGAAAGAATTGTCTTCGCTCTGAGTCCGTATGCATCGGTTCTCGACCTCACAACTTCAGATGAACCAATTGACAGACAAATTATTTCTAAAGAAGAGCTGAGGCGTATTCAGACTATCAAACGATATTATTTTAAACAATATAGGCATGTTCATACTTGAAGGTATCCACTTGTTCACTAAAGTCTTCGATGAAGATGAACAAACAGCTATCGTCGAGTATGGATGTTGTTATACTATGCTAAGGATGAAGACGAAAACGCTCCAAGGATCTTACAACATGAACAAGTAGGCCCGATGCCTATGGTGATTATGCAAATTATCAAACAATTGGTGGCTTGGGACATAATGTCATCCAGTTGCATTCCAGATAGTTGTATCATCAATATCTATGAAGATGGAGATTGTATCCCACCTCATATTGACAGCCATGATTTCGAAAGACCCTTATGTACACTATCCTTACTGAACAGATGTTCAATTTTGTATGGACAAGAAATACGGATAGTGGGCCCAGGAGAATTCCGTGGTTTTTATCAGATTCCCCTCCCACAAGGATCAGTGTTACAGGGAAATGGAGCTGACGTAGTGAATCACTGCATACCAAGTGTGAGCAGACAACGAATCACAATAACATTATAACGGAGGCGCCCTAACAAGCGTCCAGTTGGATACCAACCTCTGCCTGAACTCGAAGGATTGCATGACCCTATGAATGTCTGAGCACCTGAGTTATACTCAACAGAATTTACTTCCAAAAGTATCTAGGAGTGCAGGATGTCCATGGATGGTCTAGTAGTGTTCGAGATTACTGATATGACAAAAGATGAATATGACAGCTTGACATGATGTTTGATGTGTAATATATTATTGACATCCTATGTATCTTTTGTGGTGAAATAAAACTCTAGTTTTGTTGTAAAAGACAAAATCTCAAGGTATTGACGATGCTTGTGCAGGTCCAGAAAAGCCAAAATGAACATCGACACAGCTTTAAAATGGCAATTTCAACTCATAAAATCAAAATCCCCAACGGAAACCTTGAAACAATACATTTCTCTTTGTATGTCTTTCATAGACATATCGACATTTGACATCTCTGATTAATAATGTTCTCCTTAAATGGATTATGACATCTACTCTCTTTCTAACTATTGGATATAAGACCTTGACACGGACATATGACTTTCTTATAGTTATTCCTTTGGGATAGAATGTAAGTTGCATATCATTCCTTCTCAAAACCGACATACATCGACATTTGACATTTATAGGTTGTAGTATAAGACCTCCTTAAATGGATTATGACACTATTCCCTTTCTAACTATTGGATATAAGACCTTCCTGACACGGAGATATGGCTTTCCTATAGTTATTCTTTAGGAATAGGCTGTAAGTCGCATAGCATTCCTTCTCAAAAGCGACAGACATCGACATTTAACATCTCTGGCTTGCAGTATAAAAACTCCTTAAATGGATTATGACATCTACTCTCTTTCTAACTATTGGATATAAGACCTTCCTGACACGGAGATATGACTTTCCTATAATTATTCATTTGGGATAGGATGTAAGTCGCATAGCATTCCTTCCCAAAACTGACAAATTCCGACATTTGACATCTTTGAAAAGTAGTGTAAGGCCTCCTTAAATGGATCATGGCATCTACTTTTTTTTAGCTATCGTATGTAAGACCTTCCTGACAGGGAATCATGGCAGTCCTTTAGCTTCTTTCTTTGGGATAGAATGTAAGTCGCATAGCATTCCTTCCCAAAACTGACAAATACCGACAACAAATACCGACATTTGACATCTTGGAAAAGTAATGTAAGACCTCCTTAAATGGATTACGAAATCTACTTTCTTTTTGCTATCGGATGTAAGACCTTCCGACATTTGACATCTTTGAAAAGTAATGTAAGACCTCCTTAAATGGATTGCGACATCTACTTTCTTTTTGCTATCGGATGTAAGACCTTCTTGACACGGAATCATGGCAGTCCTTTAGCTTCTTTCTTTGGAATAAGATGTGAGTCACATAGCATTTCTCTTCCAAAGCTAACATTTGAAATCTACAAGAAATAATATAAGAACTTCAATGGAACATGGCAGTCATCTCCCCTTTTATTGTAGGATATAAGACCTTCCCAACATAGAACTATGGTCTTCCTATAATCTATTTTATGACTTCTTCAAAAATCATGACGCTCCTACTCCTCAGCAGGCTTTGAAAATCGAAGGATAAACTACCTGACAAGGGAAAATCATATTCTTCTTTTCAAAACTGCCGACAAACTGATAATTTCATTTGGGTGATATAGACCGTTTCGGTCAACACCAATATGTGCGGCATACTTATCCAATATGCCACATATATTGGGGGCCCCATTTGTTGACCTCACTTTTGTGAAGAACCTAAAATGACACTCATAGACTAGACATCTCTTGAGTAGCCCTCTGACTCAGGAGTCTCAGACAACTCCTAAAGACCTAAAAATGATCATCATGATCAATAAGGCAAAGGGTATATCAACATTGACCACTTTGAACTTATCTAGGGTCCCCAAAACCCTAAAAACTGGATTAACTCTCAGTATACCCCTTTTGGGTTTTTAACCATGATGACACCTCAAAATGATCAGATCAGCAATGACAAACCCTAATCTAGTTAAATCACATTGACCATAAGATCAATACTACACGCAATTGACCCAATTGGTCAACTTTTATCAAATTGGTCAATTTTTGTCAAATTGGTCAACTTTGGTTAAACTGGTTAACTTTAGTCAACTTGGACCAGTGGGTCAACCCAAACACCATATTGGTCAAATTGGACCAATTGGTTAACCATAAACTTCATTGACCAAATATTGGTCAAAATGGTCAATTTTAAACCTCATGGTCACCACATTGACCATTTGGTCATCCACAAACCTAAATGATCACCATATGGTTAATTTTACCATCCTGATCAATCTTGATCAACCTTGGTCAACCTTGGTCAAACTTAAACCATATCACTAAAACCAATGACCCCATGACTAAACCAACCATGACATGATAAAAAAAAGTCATATTGGTCAACCCTGGACCTGAATTGGCCAACCATAGTCAACCCTGGTCAACCATATTCAACTTGGTCAAACTTGGTCAACATTACCATTTTTTGTCAAAATTTAGTTTTTCATCAAATTATTTTATTCTCTTAATTAATTAAAGAGAGTGAAATTAAGGATTATTAGACCTATGATTTAACTTTAAAATATTGGTTTAAACCCATGGCAATACAAAGTTTAAACCCACGGCAATACAAATCCATGGCCACCTAAAAAATCATATTTTACATTTAAACCCTATATCCACTATATGACAAATTGTTAATGGGTCACCCATGACCAATGAAACACACCATGACATGATTAATCTTCATAAATGACCCATGAGTCATGACCATTGACTCAAGACAAAGGGTTATCATGAAGGCTTCATGAAGGGAATAATGAAGTGTCATTCCCTCAAGATATTTTGAGTAAGGATGAGAGGTCATCACTCACCTCCACCCTTCTCCAATGAAAGAAAGACTCCTCTAAACCCTATCCTACACGTGAATAGGGTCATCATGAGCAAGACATTAAAAATGAAGAAGAGGAGGGATATGTGTCATCCCCTCCCTTAATTCATTGAATGATCAATGAATCATATGGGTGAGGTTGATTCAAGACACCCTTGGGCAGCCTTATCCGCCTCCCAAACCTTCCAATGGAGGGAGGTCAAGACATGAAACCAAGCTTCAACCTAAGGGAGATCCCATATGGATAATGCATTGAAAGCTACATCCATGATAATTCTTTGCCAGGAGACTTATCCACATACATGATACAGTCTCCACCTTCTTCCCCAAGTAAACCCAAGCTCCATAGCCACCATTAATGACTATAAAAAGGGGTAAACCGTGAGCTACCAAGAGAAGAGACATACATACTGTGCCTAATCCCTGAAACACTCAAGACAAAAATTGTTGTCCTTTTCCTAAGGAGTTAAACCCCCATAGTTTCAATCCCTGATTTCCACTGACATGCTCCAACTTTACTCTCCAAATCCAGGGCATATTTCGGGTCCGACACAAACCAGAATAAAGCCTCAAATTGATTCTTCTAAAAGCTTCCCTGAGCTCTAAGAAGAAGATTCCAATCGAAATTGGCCTTCCCCATAGGCTCTGACTCATTGTTTAGTGAAGTTGTGACCCCTTTTCACTGAACTCCTACTCAAACCTGATTTCAATCCAAATTGAGCGGGAGCAAGCTAGCTGAACTTAAGGCGAAGCTTTGGAACCAATCAAATTGAAGTTCCATCCACTGAGGCCAAGGTATGGTAGCTAACCCTAAAATCGTCTTGGTTTTCAGACATTGTGAAGGAGATATTCATTTCATGGCTAATCATTCATACAAATGTCTTCGCCATGAGGAGATGATCCTCTAGAAACAAAAATCATCAAATTTGGTTGAAGATCGAAGGAGATCTTTAGTCAAAACCATGAACGGCTCTTGGTTCACTTCCCTTTGGGATGATGAACCGATGCCATCCATTTCCGTGTTTAGGAAATGGACAGCCCTAATCAAGTTGGACCGCTCTTTCATCCACATATGAAACAAATGAAATAGGTGGCCAGCTAAGCGCTTGCGTGGATAAGCCCGCAAATCAGAAGCTGTCATATGAGATTTCGACATCTCCTAGGTTTGAGCTGACGCCACGTTAGATAAGTGGATAAATAGGTTAATTAATTACAGAAAATACATAAAACCTTCAAAAATCCATATCTTGACTTAGAAAAATCAAAAAATATGATAAAAATACCCCTGGATTTAGAAAAATGAGGAGAAAATTATTGAAGTGAAATCAAAATTTAATAATTGTATTTAATTTTTAATTAATTAATTATTCTCTGAAGTAATTTAATTATTAAAAATTATTCATAAATCCAAAAATTTTGAAAATTTTAGGGATTAACTTTTAAGCCCTTAGGAACATCCCCAGATTTTTCCAAGGCTAGGAAAATTCCCTAGGATCCAATTTTCTAATTTCTATCAAATTTTGTAATTATTCTTAAAAATAATTATAAAATTTTAAGAAATTAGAAATTAAATTTGAAAATGGTTAAAATATTTAGAGGGACAAAAACTCTAAAGTGACAATATCTAGCCATTGAAAAATTTAAAATGACATTTCTACTGATAGGGTCAAAATTTTAAAATTCAAAATTACAATTTTAAACCCTAAATCTCCTTAAGCTTGGACATTAGCCTTTAATGATATATAGGGTTGACCAGACCCTAATCCTTAGATCTAAGTCTCAGTCTATATCAAAGGGTGAGTCCAAACCCTAACCTAATTAGGGTCCACTTATTTTCTCAAACTATTGAGTCTGAACTCATAGACTCAAAGTTAAAATGACATGACATTTAAGTCTAATTAACTTAAACTTAATCTGAATCCAGGACAAATCAGACAGAGACATTTAGGTCTAAACCCAACTAGACCTAATTAAACTCTGTTAGACCTTAATCACATTAGGTTTAACATCATAAAACTCATTAAGTCTTACTTACATTAGGCTTAATCATTTTAAACCTCAATTAGGTCTAACCCTAATTAAACTTAATCAGCACTCATTAAGTCTTACTTACATTAGGCTTAATCACTCTATACCTCAATTAGGTCTAACCCTAAGTAGACCTAATTAGCCCTCATTAAGCCTTACTTACATTAGGCTTAATCATTTTAAACCTCAATTAGGTCTAATTCTAATTAAACCTAATTCACACTCATTAAGCCTTACTTGCATTAGGCTTAACCCTAATTAGATCTAATTAACACTCATTAAGCCTTACATTAAGCTTAATCATTTTAAATCTCAATTAGGTCTAATAATTAGACCTAATTAACACTCATTAAGCCTTACTTACATTAGGCTTAATCATTTTAAACCTCAAGACATAATTAACACTCATTAAGTCTTACTTACATTAAGCTTAATCATTATAAACCTCAATTAGGTCTAACCTAATTAGACCAAATTAACCTTCATGAAGCATTACATTAGGCTTAATCAACCAGAACCTCAATTAGGTCTAACCCTAATTAGACCTAATTAACCTTCATTAGGCTTTACTTACATTAGGCTTAATCAACCAAAACACTCAAGTTCAACTCAACTTAAACCTAAGTCAACCTAAACCTTAGGTTCAACCCAAAATTGAACTTTAAGTTAACCTAAAATTCTTAGGTCCAACCTAGCTTGAACCTAACAACTTTAGTTTCTCAACTCATACTGAATCTAAGTTAAGTTTAACCAAATAACCTTAGGTCCCAACCATATTGGACCTAAATACTCTAAACTTTTAAGTTCAATTTATATTGAACTTAAATCAACTTTAGGTCCTAACCACATTGAACCTAAACACTCTAAACTTTTAAGTTCAATCTATATTGAACTTAAATCAACTTTAGGTCCTAACCACATTGAACCTAAACACTCTAAACTTTTAAGTTCAATCTATATTGAACTTAAATCAACTTTAGGTCCTAATCACATTGGACCTAAACAACTTAAAAGTGCTACCTACATTGGACTTAAAATCATCCCAATTCTAAGTTCTACCCACATTTGACTTAGAATCACTCAAACCTAAAGTTCAATTCATAAAGAACTTAAATAAATTTTAAGTCCTACCGACATTGGGCTTAAAATTAACTTCAACTTTAGGTTTCTTCTTAAGTCCTACCTAAATTGGACCTAAAGCAATCTTTAACTTTAGGTTCTGCCTGTATTGAACCTAAATCACTTCAAATTTTAGGTCTCACCTAAATTGGAGCAATCTTTAACTTTAGGTTCTGCCTGTATTGAACCTAAATCACTTCAAATTTTAGGTCTCACCTAAATTGGACTTAAAATTATCTTCAGTTTTAGGTTCTGCTTAAATTGAATCTAAATGACATTAACCTTTAGGTTTTATCTAAATTGAACTTAAATGATATCAGTCCTTAGGTTTTACCAAAACCTAAACCCAAAAATATAATCCATTGCAACTAAACCCAAAACAAATGATATCGTCATAAAAATTTAATTTATCAACTCACCGACATAAAATTCACTTTAAAAGACATTAAAACTTAAACTTGAACATAAAAATATAACTAGGTTTGAGAAGATAATTTGGAGAAGGTAACTCATGGTTGCTAACAGAATATCTTCCAACTACTTGTGGTTAATCATACCGCAAACATAATGACCCGGGACGACAGAACCATAGGATCTAGATCGGGTCATCCCAAACAAAAATAAACAACAAAAATGATAAAAATGACAAAATTTAATCGACTAATAAATTGTAAACAACCTAAAATTTTACAACCCCTAACATCCGAATGAGACATTAAAACATAAATTGAATCCTAATGAACAAATATCACCAAATGCAACTTGAACACCAGTGTTCAGATCTACGAAGATTTCTTGAACGATGCAATCTGTAGTTATTGACAAGAATCTTCCAGTCCTGGTTAAATAACTTTCAGACTAAGTAGATTTAAATACTTTGCGGCCCCGGGAAGACGAAGTCATAGACATCTTGACCGGGTCATTTAAAAATTATTCAACCAACTAAATTGACAAAATTAGACATGATTTCATGCCAATCGTATTCTGTTTAACAGGTTCATTGGAGACATAAAACAAATTACGCTTTAGATTTACTTTGCATTTTATAGAAGTGTGCAACTCTGTTTTGCAGGACGACATCCTGAAACGGAACCTCAGACAACTAAATAACAAAAACATAACAAAAAAAAAATAAAACGACATATCATGACAAATAGAACAAAATAAAATAAAATGACAAGACATGACAAATGAAAAAAAAAACAAACAACAAAATCAAATAAAATGACAAAACAAAAACAAAACGACAAGACATGACGTGAACAAAACAAAAGCTTTAAGGTAGAATCGAATTCTTAGAAATCTATTATCCTAGGAATAAACATTTGATGTTTCTTTCCTTCATCTTGACATTTCTTAGAAGAACAAGTGTTAACGTTAATCAGGAGTTTTTTCAGATAGTCTTGACTGTATGAGATGTAATTAAATATAGGAGTTTGCTCTCCTATAGGAGAAAGAAGAACTCAGAATATGTGATACACCTAAAATCTCTTGTTACCAAATTTTTTATGTGGTTTTCTTTATACGAGAAATCATTTTTTCTATAATAACTATATTAATGAAAATCATCCTGAAATTTCTTTTTCTCATATTTTCTATTTTAGTCATTTCCTTGTTTATCCTAGTTAATTAACATCTGAGAATCTTTCACATGATTCAAAAGAATAATTTACTTGGAGATTATGACAATAAAATAGATAAATAGAATGGCGACTCCTTTCAAACAACAACACCAAACCAACGACATGACAACGGGAATTGAAAGCGATGGATGACACGGCGCTCCGGCGGCCGACTCTCCCTTCTGATGGTTGTATCTGACGGCGAGAAGGTGTTACGGCTGTAACTCATCCGAGGGGAATTGAAAGCGACGGATGAGACGACGCTCCGGCGGCCGACTCTCCCTTCCGATGGTTGTATCTAACGGCGAGAAGGTGTTACGGCTGTAACTCATCCGAGGTGGTGATTATCTATGCTCGTTCCCCTCCCTTCTTGCTATCTTTAGCCACTTCAAGGCCTGCCTTTGTTGCCGCTAGCCCCACCAGAGTTTGTCTTTGCTACCGCAAACCACTTCCAGGTTAGTTCTTGATGCCGCCAGGCCCTCTAGGGGATGTTCCTACTGCTATCCAGCTCTAAACACTTGTTCCTGTTGCTATCCAACCCAAGACACTCGTTCCTGCCGCTATCCAGCCCGTCGCCTACTCTTCCTATTGTTGCCCAGCCACTGCAACCTCTTATGCCTGATGTCCAGCCCCCGAACACATGTTCCTGTTGCTGTCCAGTCCACCACCACCGCCACCGCTCCTAAGCCCTTCTACATCGCAAGCACGTATTGTCAGCCTCCTTCCAACAAGTTGTCATCACTCCTACGCCATCTAGTGTTGTAGCCACCAGCTACAATCCACCTTCTACCACTGTTGCAGCTTCCTTCCTTCCCTTATGGGTCTACCGCTATCCTCTAAAGAGACGTTTATATGCTTTATGATGTTTTCTTTCATATTGCAGAGTCGTGTTGTCACTTAACTTTTGCATGTTTGTGTTGTTTTATATTGAGGATTCGTAGTTGTAACTTTTGAAATTAAGAAATTAAATTTATAATTCACTTGTGGTTTGGGTTAACTCTGGTATGACAATGACCAAGAAAGCTCATAAAACTGAGAGCCAAAACCATTAATAGCATTCAATACAAATGTGAATCCTCTTAAGCAGAATGAAGCAAAACTTTTAAGCATCAAGGCAACTTATGGTGTAACAGTTAAGAGTTTCGTCAAAAACTCCAAAGTTAAGTGTGCTAGCATTAGAGCACCCTTATAATGGGTGAGCTCCTGAAAAAGTTACACTAACAGGGCAAAATCATGAGGTCGTTAGGCCAAAGTGGACAATATCCTGACGGGTGGGAGTTTGGACCGTTACAAATGGTATCAAAGTATTACACCAGTCTAAAGATAGAAATATCTACCTCGTGGATGATTTATGAGTCATGAAAACTGACGAGGACCACAGTTTCTTAAGTGCGGTGATTGTGAAACCACTTAAGCAAAATGAAACTAAACTCTTAAGCATCAAGACGTCTTTTGGTGCAACTGTTGGAGTTTCGTCAGAAATACCAAAATTAGGCGTGCTCGCACGGGAACACTTCTAGTATGGGTGACCTCCTGGGAAGTTATACCACGGGGAAAAACAAGAGGCCATTAGGCCAAAGCAGATAATATCTCGAGGGGTGAGAGTTTGGGCTGTTGAAACTCCTTAATTAGAATAAAGCTAAACTCTTAAATATTAAAGCGCATTTCGGTGTAATGCTATAATTTTATTAGAAACTCCAAAGTTAAGTGTGTTTATCCTGGAACACTCTTAGAATGGGTGGCCTCCTGGGAAGTTACACTAACAGGGTGAAAACTGTGAGGATATTAGGCCAAAGCAGACAATACCCCAATGGGTGAGAGTTCGGGCTGTCACAAAAAAATTTCAAAGATAATTAAAGCAAAGCCATCACCATCGCATCAAAATTTCAGCTCCCAACCTTTCATTCCCAAATTCCTCAACTTAGGCTATAAATAAAACCTACAAGTGATCATTTTTACAATCTTTCGGTCACGAATCAATAATTGAGTAAAGAGCTTACATTAGTTGTTCCCCTTCGAGATTATTTACAGTATCTGATCCATTTCAACTCCCAGAGTTGATCTGAGGATGAAAGATTTCTCCTACGCCTCAAGTGGCAACACTAAATTCTTAAATTAAATGCTTAATAGTACTACACATTCAGCATTAGCTATGCACATAAAAATGATTGCTCAAACAACTCTTTTCATCGTACATAAAGGCCCGACAATGTCATTATTCATACTGTGCCGGCTAGCTCAAGACAAATAAACAAGCCTAAGAAAAAGGGCAGCAAAATCTCACCATTTCCACCGCATCTATTGCAAGGCAAGGGATCTCCCTGCCAAAAAAAAAGACTAATAAATCACCAAAACAATAAAATAAAAATATTCCATAATTTAGAGCTATAAAACACCTTCAGCCCTAGGAACAGAGACAGGGCAACCGCAGCAATGACACTAACGGAGACAATGAGGGTCTGCGTATCGATCGTCCGGTCTCCCCCATAGATGTAAGCGGTGCAATGGCGGAGAAACCTCTGTCGCCTGCGAGCAGCAGTCGTCGCTGGCGGCACTGCTAGAGAGAATGTTTGGGCTTCGGACTTTCGGTTGGGGTTGAGATGAAGAGATGAAGCTGAGAGGAGAATAAGAGGTATAAGAGTAGGAGGAGAGCACAAGGGCTGAGGAGAAGCGTGGCAAGGCGGAGGAGCGAAGGCGGCCATCGATAGCAATTAGTGCGAGTGAAAATATAGCAGGCCGAGAGCAGGGGAGCGCTGGTTCCTAGCCGGATCCGATTAGGTGGATATCGTCACCTCTAGGTGAGTGAGTGGATGAGCTGGCCTTACATTAATCAATTTTACAGGCTTATGTATGTTTGTGATAGCTGCAGCTTAATAATAAACTGCTGCGTAGATAAGCTGGTTATCTATTTATTTTTTACAGTTTAAAAACAGATGTGTTCTGCATAGATAGTTTGGTTATCTATTTATTTTGCTTAATAATAAACTGTTGTGTAGATAAGCTGGTTTTCTATTTATTTTTTACAGTTTAAAAACAGATGTGT
>NW_018241621.1:0-1104 GCF_001263595.1 Phalaenopsis equestris
CCAGGGTCAGGTCACCAGCTGGTCCAGGGAAGCCAAGTCTTGGGTTTGCTGCAATCAATTTGGGGTTAACATGTGTAAAGATGGTGAATTTAAATGGAAGGGGATTTGGGCTAGGTTGGCTCAACCATGGGTCTAGCCCCATTGGAATGGGCTTGGGTGGTTTCCCATGGTTGACCAAGGTCAGGTGAGCCAGCTGAAATAGTGTGGAGAGGTCTCCATCCAAGGGATTTGGCTAAACATGGGTTAGAGTGTGTCATTAAAAGGGTTAAAACCTTTTAAAATGGAGCTTGAAAGTGGCTCCTTCTTTTTCAACTAATGGATTGGTGAGGTGGCAAAGGTTCATATAGCTCACCTATGGCTTGGGGATGGCTACATGACGTCCTTGGCTTGATCAATTTGCATGGGAAAAGATTTTGGAATTATGGGGTATTTTTGTGGATTTTTTCTTAAGGATTCATTTGGAATAATTTTTACATGAATTGGAAACTTAGGAAATGATTTTGATTAAATGGATGATGAGGGGAAATTTATCATGTGGGCTTTTGGATAAATTTTAGGCTTTTTGAATGACTTAAGGCCTTTGGCTTTTAAAATTGGGGATGAATTTGGGCTTGAAATTGGGTCAAATTGGGATCATGGGAGTGTTTCAAATTGTTTTTGGGGACATTTTGGATGATTTTGAAATTTTTAGGAACTTTTAGGATTTTTGGGTCATGAGGGGCATTTTGGTAATTTTAGTCAATTTTGGGGTATTTTGGGATTTTGGTGAATTTTGGTCAATTTGGGTAGTGGGGAATGATTTGAGATGATTTTGAAAAGGAATTTGTGAATTTAGGAAAATTTTGGAATTTTTGGCAAAAGGTAGGGTTGTAGGGGTACTTTGGTAATTTGGTGGATGTTTGGGCTAAAGTGGGCAATTAAACCATGAAGCCATCTCAAACTGATATGAGCCATATGAAGACTCATTTTGGATGTTTAATATGTTGGTCTAGACCCGCTTAGCCAAAATGCTAAGGGTTTGGGTCCACCCATATGACTCTTCCAAACGGTGTCTCTTCCAAATGGAGTCAGGAGACTAGATCAAAAGGGGGCCTAGGGTTTGGG
>NW_018241622.1:0-3265 GCF_001263595.1 Phalaenopsis equestris
ATGGTAGGTGACCTTAGTAAAATGGCATATATGGGTCTATCTTCCTCTACCTCTACAGGTGCAATCCCCTTGACCCCTGATAACTTTATCCTTATTTTGATCTGGGGACCTCACATAGGTTTACTTCGAGCTACATAATTGAATCATGAACACTCAGTTACTTGATCTTCAGATATCTAGTTTTGATTTGTCGTTCGTTGGTGTTCGGTTATTGTCGCTCAATCTCTATCGCCTGTCTTCTAATGGTTTAGCCTTCGTCATTCGGCCTTGGTCACTCGGTTTATTGATATGATATTTGATCTATCATGGGCTAGTTTTCTCGGTGGCTGGATCCTAAGCCATCCACTTACGATAATCTTGGTTGTCACTTTTTGTTGTACATATTTAGCTCTTTGATTCTCGTATCTTAGAAAGACATGTTGAGATAAATGTGAGAGAATTAAATTTTAATAACTAGCCTCAAATTATAAAAAAAAAACTCATACAATAACTATTCTCTTGAATTTTGTGCCCCTAACACTTTTAAATAGAGCGACGAGATGTCTCGGAATCCTTATTTGATTCAGCTCTTCCCTTCTCTTCAACTTGATTACTCTTTTGTTTTGCTCTAACTTGTTATAGCAGATCTGTCCCCGTCACAGACAGACATATCGAACAAGGTCCTTCTCTATGACATGTTTAATGAACATAAGTGTGAGGTGAGAAGCAAAAACTTTTGAGAAAGCACAAGCAATTTGATCAAACTCCTAGCCAGGAGGGCTCGTCTATGTTGACTCCATAAAATATCTTGGCTCAGCCAACATATGTTGTCTCCACCCCAAGGGTGAAATCACTAATGGGTGGTTGAGCAGAGGTGTCTCCCCTCAGCATGAAGCGTCGCAACCTTCGAACAAGTCACCCGCTAATTGTTTGTACCAATGATTTTGAATTTATATATATATATATATATATAGATGTACAAGTGGGCTTTCTGGAACTATATGATTTCTATTTTGTAAATCGTTTTTAATATTAGAACTATCTGATGTCTATTTTGTATATCATTTTTAATAGTGTGTTCTAAACATATTTTCTATTTATTGACTATTTTTTCAAAATTTAAAAAAAAATATAACAATTCAAAAAATTACCTTTTATCCTATTTCCTTAAAATGATAATAAAATTTTATATAAGTATCCTAAAACACTACAAATTGCATTTTCATGTTTTAATTTCTCCAAACAGTGAAGCATAAAGAGAGAAAAGGAGGATTTCTAGAGAGATAAAGCTAGTTTTGGGGGCCTTAGAGTCGATTTCATGCTTCAAGTCAGTTGGGGAAATTATCCGACTCTAGATAGGCCACAGTTAACTTACTTCGGATTTCAATTTCATTTTTTTTCCATCAAGTCTTAGTATTTTATTTGTCGAAATTTCATACAAATTCAAATTTAGAGAGGTTTATAAACTTTTTATAGTGTAACTTTTTATATGTTGTAGATTAGACAGTACTAGACGTCTCAACCTATTTACTTTTAGGCTCGTATTTTGTGATGTACAATATTTTATATATTTAGTCACTTGTGTTAAACCTGGTAAATTTATTGTAAAACAAGAAATGCTTAAAATATTATTATTGATATTTCATATAAGTGATTTTGTAATTTTGTTTTTTGATATATGTAGAATTATTTCTTCCGCAACTTATATTATTACTTGTGTCTGTTGGTATGTATTATTTTCTATAGCATATTGTGATATTTAATATATCAAAATTGTTAGTATTTATATGCTTTTATAACAAAATATGTGTGAAAAATAATAAAAATGGGGAAGTTGCAGGTGGTTGCGGTTGGGCGACTATATGTTATGTGCAATCAAGTGGAGTTATAAGAACTTTTGCACATATGTAATTATTCATCTATGACTTTATCATGCCTAAACAAATGTGGACAAGTAGAGGTATAAGTGAAAGTGGAGTTATAAGAGACATATGGGAAATATGAACAGGTGGATGTATAGGTAGAAGTGGAGATATCAGGGGCAAAGAAAAAAAAGATTAAAATAATTCAAAAAATTTTGAATTTGAATTTTCATAGTATTTTTTTTGCAATTTTGATATCATGTTTCTTATAATATTACTCAGCACAAGCCTACTATTGTTACAATTTCTTGTATTGGCATTATGATAGATATTATACAAAACGTTTCACCGTGTTTGTTTTATTTTCTTTGAATACATGTTTATTTTTTTATATTGAAAAATCTAGAAGATTTTGGGTAGTTTACTGAGTTGTGGTTGCTCATCCTGGCTTTACTGTGTTGTATCAGGAAAGGGTAAGGCTCGGGTTGAGTAGAGAATTTTGAGTTATTAGTAAGAGCTTGATATTAGGTATTTCAATATTTTTTATCTATATTTCTTACATTTATTAGTAATGTTTATTTTCTGATGATAGATAAATTAAATCATGATTATTGTATATGTTTCCATTTGTTGTATATTGATATGAAGTGAATAAATTTTTGATATTTTTATTTTATCTATTCGATGATAGTGGCTCTACGTTTATGAAAATTGAAGAAAAATAATTAAACTAAATTTCTTCCAAATAGATATTGAATAATAATTTATTTGCTATGACCTTGAAAGGAGGCACCTTGCCTCCATATGATGGGTTGCATCGATTTGGGTTGTGATGGAATTTTTTGTATCGGAGCAATGGATTTGAATGAATTAATTTATAACCAGAGTTATAGGATCGATAGTAGATGAGTCAGAGAGTTTTGGTGGTTTAAGATTAATTTTCTTTTATATCCTTTCTTTGATGTATGTTAGATTATGTTATTGTATGTGCAAGTCATGTATAAGTATTGGGTAATTATGGATCCCTAAGATTAAGGTGTGATAGATGGACACAGTTCCAATCAATTTAGGGTAGTACAAAATATAGTGTGAACTCTTCTTTCAGATTCAATGACTCAGTTTGCTAGTTTGGTAGCTCAATTGATCGGTGATGCTCACAACAAAATGTCTACTGTTGGGAGTAGAGGAAGAAGATAAACATTTGAAGTGATAGACTAAAATCCCCATTTCGGTCCTATCGTTTGGGTGCTGAAGTGTAGATGTTAGCCCTCAAGCGGGGAAAGTGGGAGCTCCGAAGTGAGAGCCGATATCCTCCCAGCCTAACCGCAGATTTAGTAACAAGCGTATGATTAGTCAATGTTCTTTATGCCTGAACCAAAGAGTAAAGAATATGTATACTCCTATTTGACACAATACAATTTGAA
>NW_018241623.1:0-791 GCF_001263595.1 Phalaenopsis equestris
TTGGTAATTTCAAGAGCAAATTGGCCATAGGCATCATTGTTGGTGACTGCAACTGCATCAATTGGTCTCAAATGTCATACTAGAAAGTTGTTGTAGCAACTAGCCACATAGAATGTAGTTGGTAGCAAGAGCATTAGTCAGACACAAAGGTTGTAGGGGAAGGTGCAGTAGTAACTAGTCATAAAGATCGTAGTTAGTGACTGTAAAATCGAGATCATAGTAGGAAGCTGCAGTAATAACTGGCTATATATGTCATAGTTGGTATTGTAATAGCTTCATTTGACAACAGAGATTGTAGTTGAAAGTTGCAATAGTAACTAACAACATAGGTCATAGTTGACGACTGTAATAATGTCAAATTGACCACAAAGCCTGTAAGAGGACGCTACAGTATTAATTGGTCATATAGAATATATTTGGTAGCTGCAAGAACGTCACTCAACCATAGAGGCCATGACGGAATATTGCTGTAGTAACTGACCACATATGCTATAGTTGGTGCCACACAAGTTGGTGGCTACATCTCTTTTCTTTGGCTTACTATTTTACACTAAAGATATCACTTGTCGGTATATAACGTAAGGAGAAAAACAAGTGATAAGAAGTATTGTTGTATTCTATATAGGGTAGTTGTCACTGGATTTAAAATCAGATATTCAATACAATATCATATGTCACATCATATTTGACATACGACATTAGAAAGCAGAGTTTACTTATGATGGAGAGTAGGGGCAGTCTATGGTGGTCTATGGCAACATGCAGCCGGTGGCTGATGATGGTTGCCGACT
>NW_018241623.1:1843-2857 GCF_001263595.1 Phalaenopsis equestris
ATATATATTCGTATTTGAATACAGAGCGATTTACATATAAACTACAAAACTCCTATGCTTTTATTTATCTAACATCTAAACGTTGATGATCACTTATATCACAATCAAATGTATGAAATTATATAAAAAAATGTCAATAATATTTATTTTTTAAAAGTGAAACCATCTTTTCATGTATATATTTAGATGTGATTATGATATTAAAATATCATATAATTTAGTATTGAAGTTTAGATATTAAAGTTGTAAACAAATAAAATCTACATGCTAACATAAACACCACCGCAGGGTTACGGCCATGTGCGGCCCCTCCACCGACGAAAAGGGATTCTGCATTTCTGAACGCTCTAATGCCCGACACATGGAATCCTAAGCATCCGCTCAGACGCCGCATATGTACAAATAGAAACAAAAAAATTTCAGAAGCTCCTGAATCATGAATCAATTCTCTTCACCAGCAATCTTATTTACTATCACCCTTATTTCTTTATTTATTAATCATTCATTTATTTCGTTATTTAAGAAGTGCATATCAAACTCTTTCATAACTTTAATATATAACTCTTTAATAATTTTAATATATATAAGATGCGTGCTAGAAGATTCGCAGCAATAGAGTAGCAGAGTATCGTCTTAGTGTGATACGAAGATTCAACACATGCTATGTATCGTCTAGAAGATTCAACACAGTATCGTCTAAGACGTGATACGAAAATTCACGCCTTAGATGCGTGCTAGAAGATTCAACACAATATCGTCTTAATGTGATAATTAATAATGATAACATAAATTTTTATGTGAAAAATTCAGAAAAGGAAAAACCATGGGGTCTAAGCCAGCTGAAGAGTTCCGGTATAAAAAGATGATTACAGTTGCAACAACTTTTTCCACAAACAGAAAAATGGTTACTAGGTTTTCCAAGTTACGATGTTGAAGGGCGGCGATCGATAACGATTGGCTGTGTACAGTCGGAGGTGGCCGATGGTAGTTGGTGGTGATTGACGAAGGTTGACG
>NW_018241624.1:0-619 GCF_001263595.1 Phalaenopsis equestris
TTTATCGTCACAGATTGTTCTCTTAGACATCTTACAAGTCATTTTACATTTTTCTCAGTTTTCTAAGATTTTACATTTAATCAATTTTTATAATATAAATTTTTATATTTTATTTTCTCTTGCACATTATTATTCCACCACCAATTTTTTTTATTTATAGAAACTTTCTTTTGATTCTATAAGTGCATCTTTTATCACTTGTTTAATAGTATTTGTTACTTTATCCCACATAGAGTTTGCTTTTTCATGAACATTTCAAATCTTAAAATTTTGAAGTTTACTCATAAAAATAATTTTATTTGTAGTTTTTTAGGTACCCTCATCTAATTCTAAGATAATGATTCATAGTATTCTTTATTTTACAACTCTTTATTTTAAAATCTAGAACTAATAATCGATGTTGAGTACTTAAATCTGAAATGACCTTGCAATCTCTACATTCTTGGCAATCTCCTCTTCTCATAAGAAAATAATCAATATTTGTTTATTAGATCCATTCTTATAAGTAATAATGTATTCATCTCACTTTTGTTTAATAAATTATTAGTAATAACAAAAGTATACGCTAAAGAAAAATCTAATTTGACTATACCTTATTCATTAATCACTCCAAAACTGC
>NW_018241625.1:0-387 GCF_001263595.1 Phalaenopsis equestris
TCTCAAAATGTAAATCTAAAAAATAGGATATTTTGCGAGGTCGTTAAGGTTTGGCTCAAGATATATGAAATCTCATATTTTTCACTCCATTGACTCCAAAATAGCTCTTCCTATTATGAGCAACTACCACTTGACTTTTCCATATCCAACATTGAGAACTGAATTGTTAATTCTCGAGGATGACCCCTTATCTTCATCAAGAGTTTTCTTAAGTGACTTTGGACATTTAAGATTAAATTAATTATAGGGGATTGCACTTATAGGGAAAAAATGAACCCATGTAATATAAACCCTAACTATTCCTCAATATCAGGTAGTAATACCTGTCAGTCACATAAAAGGTTTGTAGACAAAATAAATGTCATAAATTTCTTAATTTAAGTAGTT
>NW_018241626.1:0-1062 GCF_001263595.1 Phalaenopsis equestris
GTTGGGATGTATTGCTACTACTCTTAGCAATAGACCTCCAGAGACGTTTTCTAGTAATGTTGAAGTAAATCTTAAGGATCAGAACAAAGAGCAAATTAAGACTATTCAACTAGGAAGTGGAAAAGAATTGGAAACAAAAGTTCAAAAAGAAGTGGAAGTTGAAGTTGAAAAAAATGAGGTCTAAAATGAAAAATCTGATAAATATTTTCATTTTGAGTTAGAATGTCCTATCAAACTAATAAAAATTACTATAGAAAGACCACCACCTCCTTCCATAAATATTGAAGTAGAAAAAGAACGATAACCAATTTTTAAAATTTTTTGAATTATTGAGTAAATTAACTATAAACATTCCATTTGTTGAAGCCCCTAGAACAAATGTCAAGCTATGTGAAATTTATGAAGGACATAATTAATAAGAAAAGGATGTTTGTAGATAATAAAACTGTTGCACTTAGTGAAGAGTGTAGTGTTATAATTTAGAAAAAACTTACTGAAAAACTTAAGGATCCTGGTAGTTTTAGTATTTCTTTTGCTATTGGTGAAACATTTTTTAGAAAAGCTTTATGTGATTTAGGAGCCAGTATTAAGCTTATGCTTCTATCAATTTTTAGAAGATTAGGTTTAGGAGACATTTCACCCACAACTGTAACTCTTTAGTTAGTTGATCATTTGATTACCTACCCTAAAGAAGTTACAGAAGATATTTTTGTAAAGGTTGATAAATTTACCTTTTTTTGAGGATTTTGTTATATTAGATATGAAGGAAGATAAGGAAATTCATATCATTTTAGGAAGACCATTTTTTGCCACTAGAAGAGCTTTTATAGATGTGCAGAAAGGAGAATTGACGATGCTAGTTAGCGATCAAGAAGTCACATTTAATATTGTAAAGTCAATGAGATATCCAACAAAAGGAAGAGAAGATGAATGCTTTAATGCTTCAGAATGGATATAAATGACTTTTTAAGCCATGAATATTTCACGAAGACATTTGAAAAGAAATCTGAAAAAGATCATTTGGAAAATGAGGATGAGGATAAAATTCAAGAGGAATTTATG
>NW_018241627.1:0-8274 GCF_001263595.1 Phalaenopsis equestris
CATCCATATGACTCTTCTTTGGATCATGCATGTACCGGCTCACCACACTTACTGCAAAAGAAATATCAGGTCGAGTGTGACACGGATAGATCTGGTGGCCCACCAGCCTTTGGTACCTCTTATAATCAACTAATTGACCTTCCTCTGTACTGAGTTTGACCTGATAAATTGGAAAGACTGCGGGTTTGCACCCATGTGTACTTGTCTCCGTGAGAAGATTCAATACATACTTTCTCTGGGTTAGGACTATCCTCTCAGGTTCATGGGCTACTTCAATCCGAAGAAAGTATCTGAGTTGTCCCAAATCATTTATCTCAAATTGCTTCTCCAATTTCCCATTCAGTTTAACAATCTCCGCCTCATCATCACCAGTGATAATTATGTCATCCACATACACAGTAAGTATAGCAGTGTGATCGTCATGTTGCTGAAAGAATATCGTATGGTCTGCATTGACCTGTTGATATCCCATGTCAACCATCGTCATTCTAAACATGTCAGACCAAGCTCGAGGTGACTGCTTCAACTATACAATGACTTTTTGAGCCTATAAACCTTGCCCACTGTCTTGGATGTACTAAATCATGGTGGTATCTTCATATATACCTCCTCTAGTAGCTTTTCATGAAGAAAAAAACATTATCATTATTCACATCTAGTTGTTGAAGTCTCCATCCACCATTCACTGCTAGAGAAACTAATGTCCTCACCGAGCTCATCTTGATTATTGGTGCAAAAGTTTCATATTAATCAATGTCATAGGTTTAATTGTATCATTTTGCCACTAATCGTGCTTTGTACCTCTCTATCTTCTATTTTGGAGTTTGTTTTACAGTGAAGATCCACTTGCATCCAACAGTTTTTTTCCCTGCTGGTGGTGGTACAATCTCCCATGTTCGATTTTTATCAAGAGCTCAAAGCTCTTCGTGCATCACCGCTTTCCACTTGGGATCCTCTTTAGCAACCCGCCAACACTTGGGTTTAGAGACAGAGCCTAATGATGAAATAAATGCTCCATGCAAAGGTAAGATATTAGAATAAAAAATAACGTTTTCAATGTTAAGTTTCCACCCAAAACGATTAGGAAGATGTCTTACATTGCTGCGTGAGGTCCTCATTAACGTGAGGAATAATATCACATGAGAGTTTTGAATCAAAGGCAAATGGTGCAGGTGTCTCAAGAGTTAGAAAAGATCGGGACGAGGGACTTGTTGGCACTGCAGACTCTGTTCCCTTAGTTTGCTTCTTCCTTCGTGTATACACCTTTAGCTCATTTTCAGCTTGAATCTCTTCACCTTTGGGGTCGGTTTTCTTGATTTTCGTCTGCTCAGATAATTCATCCCACATCATAAGACATGATATTGCTCCCACTTGCACCATTCCATCACCATTATTACTCTCTTGTCTCATACCTCGAGTGTTTGTTGAGTCACCAAAGGGTGAATTCATCTCCATAGTTTAGTATGGTTCAAACTCTCTGAATGACAGATCCATACTCACAAAGAGTCTTCTCAATCGGGCCCCAACAGGCATAACCCCTCTGAGTAGCGGAATAACCCACGAACACACATTTCAGAGCTTTGGAATCCAACTTTCCTACAGATGGTCTATTATTTTTCACAAAACATACACATCCAAATACTTTCAAAGGAAGTATCCCACTATTGTCTTCTTTCAACATCTGACAAGTAAACTTTCACTCCAGCATTTTTGCGGGTATTTTGTTAATCAATTGAGCGACCGTCAACACGGCTTGCACCCATAAGTACTGCGTGACATTGTCATAATCATGCTCCGGGCTACTTCCAGAAGATGTTGATTCTCTCTCTACTACTCAATTCCGTGTTGGTGTGTATGGACATGTGATTTGGTGTTGTATTTCTTGAGCTGATAGATAGTCCCCAAATGCTTTGTTGATATTTTCTGTCTCATTTTCAAACCTTAGTGCCTTCACAACCGTCCCATATTGGGTTTGGATTGCCTTGTAGTTTCTCCTTATTTGCCTTTTCATACACAGATGGATACAACCGATTTAGTAAACTAAGACTAGAATTTCTCATTCTTCTGTGTTGTAGCAGTAACACATTCTCGACGTTTCTCCTATATTCTCCTTCAACAACACTTTCCACCATGGATGCAGAGCTGAGTCCATCTCCTGTCGTCCAAATACCAGAGTCTGCTATGCCATGTTTCAACCCCAAGTGTCAGACCCGTCCATTTTTCTTGGAATATCACCTGAGAAATATCAATAGAAACAATGTATGTTAACTAGAGAATAATGATACTAATGGGCAAGATGTTTACTGGAAAAGATTGAGCATGCAAAATATTAGACAATGTCATGTAATTGGTATATTTCACTGCACTTTACCAACTGCAGGCTGCGGTGTACCATCAACAGTTTGTATACTCTCTGGTACTGCTAGATGAGTATATCAAGAGATCTCTTTAGCAATACTAGTCACGTGACTAGAAGCACTAGAATCTATGATCCATTCTGTTGATCCTGTGGCGGAAGTAGTGGCAAGAGTAAGTGTGTCACTATTACTTTTGTTGAAGTGAGCATACGTGGCAATGTTACCCCTTGATGTTGATGGATTTGAAACATCATCAGCGTTATCTTCTGCAGCTTTCTGCTTCCTTTTCAACAACTTCAGACACTCATAATCCTCACTAGTAAAGATCACACCTCTCTCTCTCGTCCTCTGCTACCATTGGATTTGATCGGTAGGCTTATTTTTCTTCTTTCCTTATAGCACTTGCGAGCCCCCCTTAACACTTAGCGTACTTGGTCTCGCAATAGCCAATGCTGATCGTGCACCGAAAAACCACTCGACTCAGAGTGTAGCTTCATGGACTCTCCTCCTGTATCATCACAACAATGGCCTCATCTAGTGTAGGAGTAGTCGTCTGAGCTAGGAGGACAAATCTTCTCTAATCAAAGGCTTGATTCAGATAAGCTGAAACTGCATAGTCCTCATTTGTGTAAACATTTCACCTTTCTTGCAATTTGGATCGTTATAACTCGACATCGGTGAGAAGTAATCAAAATCCGCCCACAACCCTCCAAATTTATGGAGTATTCCTGAATTGATTTTTTACTCTGTACCACAACTTCTATCTCACGTTGAATTTGGAATACTCTTATGTGGTTCTCAGTCTCAACATAAATATTCTTCAACTTTACCCAGATGTCCCACACCTTTCGAATGCCATCAATTGAGAACGTAATTGACGAAACCACTGAGTTGAGTAGCCAGGTCTAAACTAAGACGTGAGTGGTCCTCTGCTCATCCCTCTCAGCACTGTCACTCTTTGATTTGTTTTCGGTCAAATATCCCTCTAGTCTCTTCCCTACTAAAGCCACCTCAATCCGATGTGGCCAGCTTCCAAATAAGTGACCGGTCCATTAAGCTTCAGATCCACGTGAGGGAGATCTAGCTTCACCTGCATCGAAACATGTGTTGTAGTCGTGGTTCCTGTCAAGACACTAGCTCCATGTATGAGCCCTACCAAGATCTTCAGGACCTCAGGATCAATTCTTCCCAGAAGATCCAATCCGTTACTCCCCACACTATCTCCATCTCCCGTCATCTTCAATTACCTGGACTCCCTTCTAGGTCATACACGCCACGAAAAATCACTTTCCTCTTTTAGGCCCGATTTTGATCTATCTCATTATCAAGTTCGGGATCCTTTTCATATCATTTCCCTCCTCAAGATCCATGGGGTACCACTCCCCCCCCACCCCCAACACACACACACACACACGAGCCTCTTTCAATCGGCAGACATAATCTTTTCAAGCGACAGTGACCTGGACCGACGACGGTGGAAGGCAGCTTGGACAGACAGTGGTGGCAGCTTGGATGATGGCGGCTTGGAGTGGCAGGTGCGTCTCCCGCACGGGACACGGGTCGCATCGTTGTCTGGAGTGGCTCTGATACCAAATTGAAAAAGAACAAGACAAAAACTTCGCATTTCATTCAGCACATGTATTTAAATAAGGGTTACAACATTTAACAAATAAACCCAATAAAACCCTCTTTACACATAACTCTCAACAAAAATCATCATAAATAATGCATGTATTTTTGCATAGCAGCATTTTTTAAATGAAATATGAAAAGGTTAGAAAGAACTAGTTAGATGTACATATAAGTGCAAACCAGTTGATTATTCATTTGAATCAGCTTGATATGCGGAAATGAAAGAAGAGGTCTAGTTTATCTATCCATAAAATTTTATCGAAGTCGTGAAAACTCGAGCCTTAGACAATCGAGCAAAGCTGAATGACCATATGGATAAAATTGGTTTCTTATTTTAAGTAGAAAATGACATACGAAGATCAATTATACACGGTTAAATCTGCACAGTTTGCTATGGGTGTAGTTTAGTGTTGAAATTCTGCTACTCTTATCTTATCAAATAATTTAAGACACACGAATCAAGGTTTTCTACTATTTGATTTGTCTGTCTATGACCCTCAGATTATAATCCGTGTACTTTCCTGTAGGATTGCCGTCCCATAAATTTTTTCTTCCCTTTTTAAACTTTCCCTCTTATACAAAGAAGCGAATAAGATGCTTGAGAGTTTTTTTCATTATTTTATTTTTTAAATATAATATTCATAAAAGGCCACATGTCTATCACAATTGATTATGAGTGGTATTTTTGCATAGAATAACATGTTTTTGTTTATTTCATTTTAGACCATAAACTGATTGATTGAAAGGCCAACTGCCAAGAGGTTTATTGCCACTGCTTTTACCTTTGAAGGTTGAGTCGCCTGACATGCCTTTTAATCATAAAACATTAAAAATAAAGTGATCTAGCTTCTTGAAGTATGGATGACCAAGCCAATACGACAGAAAGGTCTCTGGATCAAGTGACCAATTTATTGTAGTAATACATAATTTATTAATCAAATTAAAATTTTAAAGTTTTACTCTAAAGCTAAGCATACTGAAGAAAAATATTACTTGATTCGAGATTTTTTGTGGTAATATTCAGGTGTATTGAGATAAGCAATAAAAGTGCATGAAGAATATGGTCTACAAGTATTATTTAGTAGATCTAATCACTAAGGACTTGTCTGGGATCAATTTTTTTTAAAACATATTTGTTTAGTGTGTTTTTTACATATTTTTATTTTTGAAAATTTAAAAAACTTTTAGATATTTTGTTTATTTTTAAAAGTAACCATATCTTGTCGAACACGTCAAACATGTTTTGTTTAGAATCAAAATCCTAAGTAAAATTAAATAAAAATAAAAACAAATGTTTTTTTTTTTATTTCAAATGTTTAATGTTCTTTCTCAAAATATAAGATTAATTTTTGTTTATTATATTATGAGATTGAATTGTTATAGATATTCTAAATATTCATGCTCAAAAAGATTTATTTTACATTCATTACCTCGGGGTGCGTCGCTTTTTGGAGTGGTTACTGTAGATCTCGAAAGATTTTTTATCTAAATGATCAGATAAGACATTGGAAGAATAGTATACTATCTCGAAAGTTAGAGATATTACGTTAGAATGGATTCAATCTTTCGGATGAGGGAAATTTTTAGGATTTATGGGTTTGTGAAACCATGGTTCTTCCCAGAATTAAAATAAGGTTTATTTTAATTCTGGATTCTTGTTTCCTACAAGGGCGAATCCTCATAGTTAATTACATCTTTAGAGCCATAAACCATAAAAAAACTCTTAATTAATGTAATAAGTCTAATTACCATAGATCGAACTTTCATGATTGGAGTGGAGGGTCCAAATTAGAAGAATTAAGTTCCAAAGGATGAGACATACAGTCCGATGACGACGTGTCATGAAAAGACCCAAAATATAAAGTGAAAGCTGAAGAGAGATTTGAAAGGGGTTTGATGTTGAGTTTGAACTGATCAAGTGAAATAAAAAATAGATTAGGGATACTGAATTTGGCTAACAGGAATGATTGAAAACCCCAAGCTGAGGATAGAATCAGGGAGTAAAAGATTTCTAGATGAGAAATGAAACCTTAGACTTTATAAGGAATTCTATAGACTGACTAACCTAGACTTTGGGAATGACGTATTCAGTCAAGATGTCCATGACTTTCTATCATCCCGGGAATGTTGGTATACGTCGGCTATGACCAGTCTCTTAACTAGGAATCTCCCTTGAA
Source organism: Phalaenopsis equestris (assembly GCF_001263595.1). Taxonomy (NCBI): domain Eukaryota; kingdom Viridiplantae; phylum Streptophyta; class Magnoliopsida; order Asparagales; family Orchidaceae; genus Phalaenopsis; species Phalaenopsis equestris. The sequence continues at coordinate 6,167 of NW_018241627.1, forward strand.
TGTCGAAGCATGAAAGATTAGTAGTTTCAAAGCAGTTTGAAATACCTTTGTCAGTAACCATGGGTTACTTCATTCTAATGTATTCTCTGTAGTCTCAGGGGGTAGATCTGTTATTTTGTATGTCCTAGTCCTTAACACTAACTAGTTACCTAGACTAAACTAGACTTCTATACTCAGATTAACTTGGGGTAAGTGTATCACCCTCGATATGGTGTCTAAGTTAGCTAACCTAAGGTTTTGTTTTTGTTCTTTATTTTTATGTGTTTTAGATGTTTATTTGAAATTTAATAATTTAATTCATGTCTTATTTTAGTTCTTAGGTTTATCAGTCATATTGAGAATCAAAGTTTTCTAAGTTTTGAGTTTAATTTTGTTTGAAGTTTGATTTTTGGTGTTTGTGGATAAGACTAAGAAATTCTCATCTTTCTTTTTTTTATGTATTATTATTTATTATTTATTTTTGTTTAATTTTTTAACATGAAATAACATACAAAATGAAACATGAAATAAAATACATAAAATAACATATATACTTTAGCCTTTGTTTAGACTTGGACTTAAGCTGAGGTATGCTAAATTTCCAGTTGAGCCTAAACCAAAATTAAGGTGAGGTATGAACTGCATCAACTGATTTGGGTATGGGTTGGACCTACTATGGCTCAGGTTAAGTTGGGTTTGATTTGGGTTGACCCGAGTTAAGTTGGGCTGACCCGAGTTGGATTAGGTCTAATTTTGGTTAGATCCGGGCTAAATTGGTTGACCCAGGTTGGCTTGGGTTTGATTTGGGTTGACTCGGGAATAGTTCGGTTGACCTGAGTTGGCTTGGGTTTGATTTGGGTTTGACTCGGGTTAAGTGGGTTGGCTTGAGTTGGCATTAGTTTGATTTGGGTTTGACCCGAGTTAAGCTGGGTTGACCCACATTGGCTTGGGTTTGATTTGGGTTTGACATAGGCTAAACTAGGTTGACCTGCCTTAACCTGAGTTTGTTTTGGGTTGACCCATGTCGGTTTGGATTTGATTTGGGTTGCCTCAAGTTGGCTTGGGTTTGATTTGAGTTTGACCCGGGTTAAGCTGTGTTGACCCAAGTTGGCTTAGGTTTGATGGGTTGACTAGGGTTAAGCTAGGTTTACCCGGGTTGACTTAGGTTTGATTTTGGTTTGATTCGGTTTAAGGTGGGCTGATCTGGGTTGACTTTGGTTAGATTTGGGTATGACCCTGGTTAAGCTGGGTTGACCCTATTGGACTTAAGTTTGATGTTGAGTTTGGCTTAGACATAGGTTTGATTAGGTCTAAGGTTTTGGTTAGGGTTAAGCCTGGGTTGGGTCAGATCTGAATTAAGTCAGAACTGGGATAGATTTAGGGTTTTGGCCTGACCTAAGTTGGGTTGATTCTAAGGTTGATTTTGGGTTAGACCTAGGTTGGGTTAGGTCTAATGTTTAGTTTATGTTAGGCTAGACCTAGGTTGGATAAGGCTTAATGTTGGGTTTGTGTTAGACCTAAGTTAGGTTTGGTCTAAGGTTGAGTTTGGGTTAACTAGGTTGGGCTTTGTCTAATGCTAAGTTTAGGTTTAAGGTTTAATTTAGGGTTTTGGTTTAGGGATTAGTTTAGGTTGGGTTTGAGGATTGGGCTAGGTTAGACTAGATTTAAGGAGGTTAGAGTAAGGCTAGTTTCTGGTCGACATGAGTCGAGCCCAAACCCAAGCCTAATTTAGGGCTATTGAGTTGATTTTAGTTCTAGCCTAAAATCAACTTAAAACTTAGGAATTAAAAATGCTTAAATTAAAAGCAAGTAGAAGCTTACTGGGAGGAGGAGGTTGACCAGAGGAGGAGGCTTGCTGGAGGAATGCTTTCTTTTTTCTTCCTTTGTTTTACTTATCCAAGTTAAGTGCCGAAGAGTTGAGGATGTCCCTGAGAATGCTGAAGACCTCCAATTTATAAACTTGGAAGGTGGTGGCAGAGAGTTCTTGATCATCTGATTAGGTGGTGCATGGATGACAGAGATGAATCAGATGATTAAAAGAGTCAAGGATCACCCGACGAAACGACACGACGATTCGTGGGATGATCCGTGGAAAAATGACACAGATCGCTAGGGGGCCAAGCGAAGTG
>NW_018241627.1:9199-9945 GCF_001263595.1 Phalaenopsis equestris
GAGGATTGAAGTCGATGAACCGAGAAGGGAGAGTTGTGTGTTGATTTGATTTGCTTAGGTTGATTTATTGTTTAGGTATTCAATGACTAAACCCAAGATAGGTTCCTGACAAGGATATTGTTTGCTCCATACTTAGTTAAGATTAATCAATGCATTGTTTTACTATACCCGAAAATATAGTAAAAGCAATGAACCAGGTTCCTCAGTGCAGGGGTCGTGTTAGGGCTTAATCCCGATAATAGAGAGCCAATGCCAGTCTGTTCTTCTATGCCGCACTAGATAAGATTAGCGATTCTAACTCGGTAGTGTGCAATGACTATACTAGGACTCATCCTAGATTTACAGAGGCAAGGCATCAGTCCATGTTGAGGCCGGCGTGCTAACAAAACTGACGAACCTGAGAAAGAAAAGATGTAGCTTCAGTTTCCAATGAGTTAACTGAGTTAAGGAGTGTTATCTCAATTCAGAATTACTAACCTTAAGCATTAACCTATATCAACAACTGTAATTGTGACTAGATTAATGACCCCGATCCTATCGTAATGGTGTCATATGACGTGTGCTCCAAATTTTAATGGATCATTAGCTACACCTGCTGAAAGGAATGGTCAAGGCTAAGTCAAATCCAACTTCCTTGTCTGAAAGTGTTCAATGACTGCACTAGAGGATAGTGGTTGTACTCTAGGCTTAATCAGACAAGGCGTAGACTCAATGACCAACCTTTTGTTTATTAACATCCTATGAAC
>NW_018241628.1:0-392 GCF_001263595.1 Phalaenopsis equestris
GCGCCTTTAGGGATCGATGAATACTCGATATTAGTGTAACGAGCTAGAAGGGTGAAGATCGACTATCAGCTTACTCAGAAGCGTAAGGAGCGCACAAGAAGGAGAATATTGATGAAAGAGAACATGTGGGTCAATCAGAGGCATCCATTGGGTAAAAGTCCTGGAACAATTTGGGTGGATTTAACAAAGGTGCAATTCAGAGTAATGTAGTCACTTGTGCCAAATGCGGATATCAACATGTCAACATAAGGGTGAATATTTGATAGACTCTAACATTTGCTACTGGTATCGTTAGCCTAGTCATATAGTAAGATATTGTCTATCCCTTTGCCAGAAGAGTGTTGCAGATTGGAAATCAGGAGCTTCTTCATAGAAGACTATAGATGGGCTGA
>NW_018241629.1:0-390 GCF_001263595.1 Phalaenopsis equestris
ATAAATTTATATAAATTCATTTAATTTTTAGCTCTTCATGTAACTTTATACCTCATTTCATTCCTATGAACTTTAATGATCTTCATAAAACCGATATAAAATATGAAATCCTAGAATGTATCAAACTACAATTTGTAATACAATGAATATTGCTTTCTTTTCTTTAAAACTCGGCTTGGAGGCAGATTTTTTCTTTTTTTCTTTTTCTTTTTGTTTTTTTTTTTTTTTTTTTGCACCTGAAGTGAGGTTAAGAGTGACATGCATCATCCAATTACTTTCGTCTTATGCTATTTTGTATTGCTTGTATCAAATCAAAGTTGATGTGTGTGTGTGTGTAAACTAGTAATAAAATTTGCTGGCTGCAAATCCTTACTAGAGCCAAAAATTTGT
>NW_018241630.1:0-719 GCF_001263595.1 Phalaenopsis equestris
TCGGATCTGACGCTTAGGAGCCAAAACACTTTTGCCCATTTTTCACCTATTTACTCCAAATTTGTTTCTTTTTCAATCCTTTAAGCATTTTTCACCTTTTTACCTGTATCTGAAAGAAAAACACAAAAAATACCTTCCATTAAAACACAATATCTCAAAAACAGGTATAAAAATGTGTCTAAGAACACTATATATTTTAGGCGTATCACAATCCCCCAAACATAAAATGTTACTTGTTCTCAAGTGACACTTCAATCTTTTTAAAACTAAATAAGTATGATATGTATATGAGTTTCTTCAGGAGTTACTAAAATTTAGATTTTGAAATATAATAGTCCAATTTAGAAAAAATATTCAGTAAATGAGACCAACTTAAAGTTTAGAAGTTTTTAATGTTAAGAAAGATGAAAATATGAGTTCCTAGTGTTCCTATCTAATTTAGAAATATTGTAAGTCTTCCTCTAAATTTAGAATTTAGTTCTTTTATTATCTCCACTTAAAAATTTTTATTAAAAATAATTTTACTTACTATATTATATCTATAAGCTTAATATTTTCTCAAGTCTTATACTTTAAAAAAGATCAAATGTAGAACTATTTTTTGATTAGGCACTAATTTTCAAGCTTCTCCTCCCTTATATATATATTTTTTCTTTTTCTTTTCTCTTTTCTTTTTCTTTTCTCTTTTTTCTTTTCTTTTCTTTTTAGGCAAGGATTAC
>NW_018241631.1:0-407 GCF_001263595.1 Phalaenopsis equestris
ATTAGTAATCACAATGTGATTATGATTTTTTTTTTGGTGACATCCAAGGTTGTTTAATTAGCAGCTTGGGCAGACTAGTTTTTGACAAGATAGATGGTGTTGATTGTCATGTTGTTAATAAATGGTGATATGTGTGACAACGAACTGAAGTTCTAATCCTTCTGCCTAGGGCTATCAAAAAAGCTCGTTGTTCGCGAACGGTTCATGTTTGATTCGTCAAGGAATTTGTGTTCGATTCATTCGAAAAGCAAACAAATCGAAGACGAACATCTTTTTTTTCATTCGGTTTGTTAAACAAATCAAACAAGAACAGTGATGTGTTCGTTCGTGTTCGATTCGTTAATGTTCGAAATATAAAATAATTTAAGATATTTATATATAAAAAATTATGATATTTTAAAAATATT
>NW_018241632.1:0-207 GCF_001263595.1 Phalaenopsis equestris
TGTTTTCAAAAAATTCTCCTTGCATTAATTTGTCTGCAAACTCATTCTTGAATTGCTCATTACTTAGGTAATCAATTACTTGAATCCTAAGACATTCATTAACTTTTTCTATTGCTGGATATTACATAGCTTTTGCAGTATTAAATGTTACTTTGCGATCATTAACTCTCGATATTAATTCTCCTTTTTGTACATCTATCACAACTC
>NW_018241633.1:0-2855 GCF_001263595.1 Phalaenopsis equestris
AGCTGTTTGTTTTTTGCGGTTTGAAAATAAATGTGTGGTAGCTGTTTCTGGACAAATGAGCATTCTGTTCATGTGTAGTAATATTGTTTGCAACATAAATGTCATACAAATATATTTGATATTTTAGAAGCAAAAATCAAATTCAAAACAGTACAAAAAGTGAGATATATACCTCATATAACTATGAGTATCATGATTACTAAAATAAAGAAAATTAATTAAAACAATATTTAATAATATTATAATTTTATTTTTAAAATGCGAAAGGCATATGTCACGAGCTATGCCGTCCTCCAAGGATACTATTCATTCTCAATCACTCTCGGCAGTGGAATCTGACAGTTTGTCTGCCCATCGAAAGAAGTTGCACTTCTCCTTGATTCTCTAGGCACTCGTAGAACTGTCTTTTGTGACTATGTGGCTGACGTGATATTAGCAGGGAACTCTAAAGTCCACAGTGGCACAGCAATCCTCAGAAAGTCTCAAAAATCATCAAGTTTATCTTTCCTGGATGCTTTAAAAAACAATTCATTAGTCATAACATAAGTAAAAATAAATAAATAAAAGTAATTGACTACAATTTTGTGCAGATGTGAAGTTTCAGAAAACTCAGTACAATAACCAACAAATCTATTGCTACAAGAATGCAACAGGCCTTATAAAAAAGGGGTTATCAGTTGCCCTTAACCCATGTAATATCAAGTTCTTGTGTGGCAATATGCATATCACCAAAAAAAGATCATCCAAAAGAATCTCAAAAACCGTAGCACAAAAAAAAAGTCAAAAACTTAGTTGTTTTCATTAAAATTTTACATATGACACCAACCAACAGCAATCCTCGGAAAGTCTCAAAATCACCGAGCTTATCTTTCTTGTATGCTTTAAAAGACAATCCATTTGTCATAACAGAAGTAGGAATTAATAAAAAAAAAAGTAATTAACTACAATTTTGTGCTTATGTGAGGTTTCAGAGAACTCAATACACTAACCAACGAATCTGTCGTTGCAAGAATGCAGCAGACCTTATAAAAAAGGGGTTCTTCGTTGTCTTTAACCCACACAATACCAAGTTTGTGTGTGTCGCATATGCATATCAACAAAAAAATACCATCTAGAAGAACTCATAAGGTCAAATGTCTCATCATGGATCTCTCAAACCCACCAAAAGGGAAAAAAATGGAAAAAGAAAAAAATATAATTACAAAACGCATAATAAACCCAAACAAACAAAATCAAATACACAAACAACAAAAAATAAATATAAATTATATAAAATAAATAATAATCGTCCAATCAACATCCAACAATACCGTCTGTAATCCGCTCTCTCAATTCAACTATCTCTCTAGCACTTTCACCATCATGAATGCAACCTTCTTGTGATTTTATTTTTTACTGTGATATAGATTGTCCTATGTGACATTCAAATGATTTAAGCATTACATGTAAATGATCATCTTCAGTCATGTTGAAGTCCACATCAGCTCGAGAATGATGTAGTTGAATGTAGTTGTGGAGTTCCATTGTAGCCACTATAATATGCATCTGCTTCAGAGATGGATATGTCAACATATCACGGAGTATGACTCATTTTTTCTTTCACACTTCAAATGTTCTTTCAATTACATCGTAGAAGGAGAAGTGTCTCTTGTTATGCATTTCTTGCCTGCCCCGAGCAACACCATTGTATCTTTCAAAATCGAGAATGTGATATTTCATATATTCAGAAATGACTTCAAATACCCTCTTTATAAGGGATATCTAGCTTCGACTAAATAGTATTTATCTATTCCAAATACATTAATTAGTAGTGAACTAAAAAAATATGAATATGTTTCATAGTTGAACAATCCTAAATGTGAGTGAGGGAAGTTGTGCTTTTGATTTCTTATTGTAAAAGTGAATATATGACCATTATGTGCATTGCTTCCCAATCAATCATAACAAAAGTAAGACACATGTTGAAATCACATACGACCATTACATTTTATGTAAGTGATCCACACTGCCCAATGAATGTGACATTTTCATTATTAGATACACTTGCATCCACATTGGTTCAATCAATCCCCATATACAGTTCTGATAGATTAAATAAAGTTGTTATAACAATGCTACTCATTTTGATTTTTGAATATAATGATTAAAAAAGAGTTAGCTTAAAAAATGACATATACCGCGGGTCATTAACGATGTTTGTTGGAGTCCTCTTGAATGATGGATCATCTGGCTTAATAATCTATGCCGACAAACTAACAAGAGCTTTCAACCCCACTGAGAAACATTTGTTGATTGTCTTCAATGAATGCTGAAATTGCTTAATCGCTCCTCTCATTGATTTATTTTGTGATAAAATGAAGAGGGATATTTCCAACACCTCTTTATTTGTCATTCTTTAGGAGTCATGAAGTCCATGATTCCTATTTAGTTCATCAAGCATATCCATAAATATAGGTTGTATTATACAAAAAATATTGTTGAATCTTGTAGGGTGTCATAGTAGTAGCTCCCCAACTTATTTATCACCAATGTAAGTAGATTTCATACAAGGAGTTCAATCAACTTATGAGTTGTAATATTCATACAACATACAAATTGCTGTCATAAATTTCCTCTGTGCCTCTGTCTCTGTGAATCTATGCTAAACAAATGCTCTGTTCAGGTATTACATGTGAGTCTAACAACATTAAAGATCATAAAAAATCAAATCAAAAAGTGTACAATAAGAAGATATAAATACATAATAACATATACATTGTTCCTACGAGAAAAAAAAACATTCAAATCATAGATTCAATAAAAAAACAGGAAAAAAAATCAAAGCAACTGTTGACCTCACTTTTGGTTGAGGTCTA
>NW_018241634.1:0-330 GCF_001263595.1 Phalaenopsis equestris
CTTTGCATGTACTTAAAGGTACAACCTTCTCATAGTTCATAAGAAACAACTCCTCTAATTCTGGGTCCTTCTGGAATCCATATGGTATTTTACTGTCATCCATTCTGTGGAAGGTTACAGACACCCTACGGTGTCGTACTCCTGGAATGCAGTGCTTAGCAACGTCTGCCCCGTTGCCCTTCAGGACAGGTACTGAACAGACTGGAAAAAAAATCTTCACAGCTCCTCTGAATTTGCCAAGGCCGACTATATCAATTTCTTTTCCAAACAGAATGTTGCTTTTACTCATGAGCGTGACCGTGCAGAAAGGCCTCACAAAATCATGATGGT
>NW_018241635.1:0-6063 GCF_001263595.1 Phalaenopsis equestris
GATCCACTTTCACCTCTCCCTGTCCTTTCTCGCGCGACAAAAGCAGCTGAGAGCTACGACTCTTGTTGCGGTGCAAGGGCTGCAAACTAGCAGGTAGACGAGCGTCACAGAGGAAGCTGCAAGATGTAATTTGAGGCTCTGGGACAAATTCTGTAAGTGTGAATCCCTATTTCACGCTATTTGAGACATTCTTTTCTTCCTTAAACTTTCATTTTGAGTATTGCCTCATTTTTTGTGCCTTTGTCCTTTCCGATAGTTTTAGAAGGCACCGATTGTGTGCCGGGAGTGTCAAACATCTTTTGCAATCTTCCAAAAGAGTTCTAGCACAATATCAGCGTAGAATAAGTGTGGTTGGATGTGATAGAAAGTAAATTTTGCAGCTTTAGATAAGGATTGGTCGTCAGAAAGTCATTTTTAGAGGAATTAAGTTGATGCGTCATACATTAAAATTATGGGAAAGTAATTTAACATTAGTTATGACGTGGTATAAAAATTTCTCAAAGTTAGTTTGGGTTCATGCCGAGCAAGACTATTGAAGCTATACATTTACTGAAAGGTTTGATGGAAAAGTATTGAGAGAATAAGGATGATCTGCATATTATTTTTGTTGATTTTGTAAAAGTTATAATAAAGTTCCAAGAGAAGTTCTTTGCAGAATTCTAGAAAAGAAATGTATTAATATTGCTTATATTCAAGTCATTAAAGATGTGTATACTAGAGCTGTTATATGTTATTTGTGTTCGAACAGGAGGGTTGACCAAATATTTTCCTATGTCAATTAGATTACATCAGGAATCAGCTTTAAGCCTATATCTTTTTGCTTTAGTTATGGATGCTCTTACTTTATATTTACACGAGGATGAACCTTGGTGCATGTTTTTCGTTGATGATATCCTTCATTTGGATAAGTCTAGAGAAAAAGCTCAGAAAAATCATGAATTATGGAGATCTACATTGAAGTCTAAAGGCTTTCATTTGAGTAGAACTAAAATTGAATACATGAAATTTCATTTTAGTAGTAGTAGCTCTAGTGACATTGTTGCAACTATGCGTGAGCATATTATTAAAAGGTGTGAACGTTTTAGATATCTCTAGTCTATTGTTCAAAATGATATTGATATAGATGGGTTGTTATTAGTAATTCAAATTTGTTTGTTGAAGTGGAGGAATGCTTTCGACCTATTGTGTGAAAAAAAAGTACCTCTTAGATTGAAAAGAAAATTTTATAAGATGATGGTGAAACTTGCAATGCTCTATGACACAGAATGTTGGCCTTTAAAAGAGAAGCATCAAACAAAGTTAAGTTTTGTTGAGAAAGGAATGTTTAGGTGGATGAGTGGCTTGACATTTATAGAAAAAATGTGAAATGAATATATCGGTGATAGAGTTGGTGTAGCTCCAGTGGCATGCAAGATTAGAGAGAGACATCATAGAAGGTTTGGTTGTTGGAAAATAAAAAGATATTATAAAAGGAAGAATGCTAAGAAAGAGAAGAGAAATACTTGTAAAACTCACTTTATTTCACTATTTTTCTTTTTGATTCTACTTGATACAAAAGCCATACACCATAACTATTGATGCTAGTGACACCCTCATTAGGATTGTGCCAAGACATTTAAATCCTATTACTACTATTTACTCTAGAATACTCTTCTATCTTCAATTACAAAAAACATTAATTACAATTCTAGAATTTTCTAAATCACTATTTTAAAATATATCTCTAGAATGCTCTAAAATTTTTTCATAAAATTAGGCTCTACAATTTTTCAAAGACTTTTCTAGATTATGGGCTGAGTTAAAAATCCAATTTAAATCAAGTTTAATTTTCAACACCCCCTTTTAAACGTAATTTGTCGTCCCGAGCAATCTTTTTATCCTAATAAAATCTCCATACTTGAGCGGCTTGGTGAATATATTTGCTACTTGAGTTTGAGTATTCACATACGCTATTTGCATATTCTTTCTTGTGATGCAGTCACTAATACATGATAGTAGGTATCGATATGTTTACTTCGATCATGGAAAACAATATTCTTAGCTTAAACGATAGCTTGCTTGTTGTTGACACAAATCTTTGTTGGCTCTTCTTGTGGCAATCTTAACGCCAATAAATTTCGGCGCCCAATTGCATAACGAACACATGAAGTTGCATCAACATACTTAGCTTCACAAGTAGAAAGGACAACGATTGGTTGCTTCTTTGACATCCATGTAAAAATAATGTCTCACATGTAGAACATGAAGCCTGTAGTGTTTACTCTCGAAGTCCCCGACCCACTTGCTATCACTATATCCAACAAGCATGAAATCATTTGATGATGAATAGAAAAAGCCAAAGTCGATTGTGCCTTTGATATAGCAAAAAATCCTTTTGGCAGCCTTCAAGTGAGTAGTGGTTGGCGCTTCCATAAAACGACTAACAATTCCAACAACATAAAGAATGTCTGACCTGCTGCAAATCAGGTACCGTCGAAGCTCTTCAAAAATGATGGATTAATCATTTCGCCATTCTCATTTTTGTATAACTTGCCCCACATTCCATCGGAGTGCTTATGGTGTTGTAATCATTCATATTGAATTTCTTGAGCATTTCTTTTTCATGGCTTTCTTAAGAAATAAAGATGCATTCATCCATTTGCTTAAAATTACTACTGAGATAGTACGCCATTTGTCCAATTTTCGTCATCTCGAACTCTTTAGTCATCACTTTTCTGAATTCTTCAAACATACTTGGATTACTTCCAATGAAGAACAAGTCATCCACATACAAGCACACAATCAAAATATCCTCATCCTTGACTTTGATGTAGAGGACATGCACATAAGGACATTTGATGAAGTTATTCTCAAGAAAATACTTGTCGATACAGTTGTTCAATGCCCAGGTGCTTGTTTTAATATGTAGAGAGCCTTCTTTAGCTTCAAAATCTTATCTTCTTGCCCTTTAACTTTATAGCCTATGGTTGTTGAATATATACTTCCTCTTCAAGGACTCCATTCAGAAAGATAGACTTTACATCTATTTGATCTATTTTCCACCTATTTTGAGCTACCAAAGAAATGATTAGCCTTATAGTTTTAAGTCGAGCAATAGGAGCAAATGCCACATCATAATTGATACCAGCTATTTTGTTATAGCCTTTCGCCACCGATCTTGTTTTATATTTCTCGACTTCTCCTTTGACATTCTTCTTTACTTTATACACACACTTTACGCAAATTGCCTTGTGCCCTTTTAGAAGTGAAGCTAGCTCCCATGTATTTTGCTTCTCGATCGCCTTGATTTCTTCGTTCATTGCATCTTTCAAGTTCTTACTTTGCACGGCTTCTTGAAAATTCATGGGTTCACAATTGGCAAAGAGGCAAAAGAGTGTAAGATTATCTTGATTCCTACGAACTTCTAAACCGTTGTGATTTTTCGATTAACCTTTCAATTGAAGATGATTGGTCCTCTTGAGTACTTTCAGTTGGTGTAGTTTGTGGTGCAATAAGATCATCTCTTTCTTGCACCATCCTTGATTGCTCCACTTCTTCAAGTTAAAGAAGTTGTAGTTCTCATCATGTGGGTCCCAAACACATTCTCCTTCTTCATCGAACATGACACCTTGACTAATTATTGTCTTCATAGAGTTTGGATTAAATAACTTATAGCTTTTTGAGTTGGTGTCATAACCAATGAAAATGAACTTCTCACTCTTGTTATTCAATTTATGTTGTTGCTCATCGGGTATGTGTACATGTACAGTGCTTCTAAACAATATTATATGGGAGATTTCGAGGTTCCTTCCACTCCAGTCTTCTGCCGATGTCATTCCCCACACACTTCTTGATGAAGATCGATTGTACAAGCAAACCGCACATGCAGAAGCTTCAGCCGAAAACTCCCTAGGCAACCTCTTACTCTTGAGCATACTTCAAGCTATGTCAAGAATAATTTGATTCTTTTTTTTTTTTAATAATTAATTTACTTTTAAGACCCTTGGGATAGTTAACGGTCAGTGTATACCATTGGCTTAACAAAATTCTTGAAATTCCTTTGAAGTAAACTCCCCTCCTCAATCAGATCGCATAGCTTTGAACTCGAGTCCGCTTTCTTTCTCAACCAAGGCTTTGAACTTCTTGACTACTCCAAAGAGCTCTGATTATTGCATCAAAAGTATTCCCAAGTTTTTTTTGAAAAATCATATATAAAGTAATTACTCTTACTAAGAGATCTTGACTTGATTGAACCATATACATACAGATGTATATGTTCAAGTGGCTTGGAAAGCTCTTCCTAAATTGCTTCCCGTGTAAGCAGCCTTCACATATCTGGTCAGGATGATTAAGACAAGGCAAAACTCTTACCATTTTCTTCTTTGATAACAGCTCCAATCCTCCAAAATTATAATGCCCAAATAGAAGATGTCAGAGCCAAGATGGATATTTGTAGCATGCTTTGAGACACTTGGCAATATCATTTTAAATATTGAGCAAGAACATTCTATTTCTTGACATTAATATCTTCACAATTAAGTTTCTCTTATTGTCTCTTATAGAAAAGTTTTTGTCTTTCAAATGAATATCATAACATTTCTCTAAGTCTCTTATAGAAAAGCTTTTGTCTTTCGAACGAATATCATGACCTTTCTTTTAAAAATTGACCAAGATTTATGATATTACGCTTCATATTTGGCACATAATAGATGTTAGGAATGAATTTGTACTTTTCATTCTTCAATCGGATAAGGATATTACTTTCTCCCTTCACAATTAGCTTGGAATCATCTCTAAAAGATACATTGCTGCTCACTGTCTTGTCAAGTTCCACGAACATGTTTTTTTTTTTCACTTATATGGTTGCTTGAGCTCATGTCCAAATACCATGTATTATCTTCACCTTTTTCGTTCTTCTTATATGTCAGTAGCAAAATGCCCATCTTGTTGAATTTTCTCTTCCAAGTAATTAGCATTCTCTTTAATTTTATCGTTATTTAGAGCTTTACATTTTGCAGCATAGTGACCAAATTTTTTACAATTGTAACACATCACTTCAAATTTATCATGCCTTAATCATGATTTTCCTCTTCCACACCCTCTTGCTCAACTTCCTTCTCATTCAAGATTGTTGTGTTGTTGTCATTATTGGAGCTTCTACCTTTTCCACATTCATGACCAATATCTTGTCCTTGACCACGACCTCTGATACACCAAAATAAGGTGCAATTTTATGTATTCATTTTATGCTTAAATTTGGTGATATTACACTTTAAAGAATGGTGTTTTCATGTTTTGATGCAAGTATATCAATTTTAAGCAATTGGAGCAAAACTGAGTAAAAAAAAAAGAAATTTGGAGTCAAAATGAAGCATTTCGGCATCCTGCTGCCATTTTCCAAAGAGTTGGCGCTAGAGGTGCCTAGAATTTAGAACAACACGGACTTCAATAGGTTGGCGCCAGAGGTGCCAGAGATGAAATAAGACGGAGTAAGGAGGTTAGTGATTATTTTTGAACGATTTTTGAATGCTCCAATCAATTCAAACAACCAATGGAGTGATTCAATGCATATAGAAACTTTGGAAAGGCTCTTGAATGAAGGGACTTGTCTCTTGGTGTGAAGAGGTGTGCCTTTTGGGAAAAAAATAAGAGAATTTTGAATTCTCTTGAAATGAAGGCTGGTCGTAATTAAAAAAGAGGAGAGTTCAGAGAAGGAAAAAAAGAGGGGGGGCGAGAGGTTTGCGTGAGAGAGAAGTCTTGGGAGAAGAGATGATTTTCTTCTAGAGTTGTAAGAGGGGAGGGAAGATGAGAGATTTCTTCTTCATTATATTTCTAAGAGAGAATTGAGTGTGATTGTAAATAGAGAAAGTGCTTACGAGGGTTATATCCGAGAGATTAGGTGGTGCTCCGGCTGTATCCCTCTCCCAAAGTGGTGATTATCTTCACTCTATCTCCTTCCACATCCTCCACCGCCACAGCCGATCACTGTATTTCGCGACAGCCAGCCACAACAGGCTTCCGTTAATTATTTTTTGCTGCCCCAATTTCTCAATCGCCTCCCACTTCCTTCCAATGTTGTTGCCG
>NW_018241636.1:0-230 GCF_001263595.1 Phalaenopsis equestris
GGAAATATTTAAGAAGCTTACAATCAATATTCCATATGTTGAAGCCTTAGAATAAATTCCAAGCTCTGTAAATTTTATGAAGGATATCCTCAACAGAAACAGGAAGTTTGAAGATAATGAGACTGTTCCACTTAGTGACAAGTGCAGTTCTATAATTCAGAAGAAACTTCCTAAGAAGCTTAAAGATTCTGGTAACTTTACAATTTCATGTGCAATAGGAGACAGATTTT
>NW_018241637.1:0-385 GCF_001263595.1 Phalaenopsis equestris
ACCAAAACTTTTTTCCTTCCCTCTCTTCTTCTGTCTAATTCGATGAGCATACTCCCTCTCCTTTTCTTATCTTATCTCCACTAAAGCCCCTCTTCCTCTCCATTATTCTCTCTTCTCACCATCCAAATCAAGAGAAAGACAAGGGGAGCAAGGAAGTGATGTGTCTTGAAAATGTGCTAATCATGTTCAATTTGAAAGTATTTTAAAGTTAATTTTATGTTTTTAAAAGGTATTTGTTGTGTTTTATAGAATAAAAGAATTGATAGTCATCAGAGCTGGAAAAACTCAAGAAAATAAGTAACTGTAGGATGCAGAAAGTAGGCCGCCACAATCCAACTCCTAAGCATCGAGATGTAGAAAGTAGGCGATAGGATGTAGAAAGTAA
>NW_018241638.1:0-365 GCF_001263595.1 Phalaenopsis equestris
GAAAGTATGTGTAGAGTTAGGTGTGTAATTTTTTTTTGTTGGGGAATTAGCATATGATCATCTGACTGAACTTAAGGAGTACGGACTCTAACTGGAGATCATAGAGTGAATTTTGAGTTTTAAAATTTCAGGTATTTATAAAGAATGGGAGTAAGTATATAAGTCTTGACCCCGAGGTGTGAATTGAAATTTGGGTATCAATCTCGAAATAAGAATCAGTTGCTATAATCCATTTAAGGTGGTCTTGAAACTTATTTCAAAAGATAAGAATAGGATTGTGTGGGAGAGCACTGAATCGAGATAGAAAACTCAGAGGCTCACATCCAGCTTAAAAAGGGTAACAACAGTGTAGAAGACGACAACCA
>NW_018241639.1:0-782 GCF_001263595.1 Phalaenopsis equestris
TCTTCTGTGATGGAAAGACTAGTAGAAGTTTCCCTTATGCTTGCATCATAAATTTGTTCCTCAGGAATCAGGGTAAGTGTCACTTCTACTTTTTTCATACGTTTTTTTCTCCTGTTGTAAGAAAGCTTTATGCTTACTGCGGTTGGTGTTATGATATTGTGTCCTTCTAAGCGAGGCATCTGACACTCTTTCTTCATCGGCACTAACTAAATTTCCTATAGGTGTAGTATTCATGGATGGTAAATGGCTGGTTCCTTCCATTGGATGTTGTTGTGTCGTTGCTTTCTTCCTCTTTAGTAAGGAGTCTTCTTTGGTACCAATTTTGAGCAGTGATGAAAATCCATCTGTCTCCCGGTGGTTGACTATGCTCATTAGGGGACCATCACAGTCAACGTTGACCTGACAAAAGACCAAGTCAAAGTCTATGATGACACCCTAGGCTGCTCTTTCTTCATTTAGTGTGAGATTCAAGCCGTCTCTAAAAGTGAAAATCAGCTTTTGCCCCGACATTTTTCTGTAGAAAACAGAAAAACATCAGTGCGCTGAAGTTCAACACGAACAAGAACAATAAAAAAGTTAGTTATTAAAAAATTTTTAGATTTATAAAAATGTAAGTTTTTTTATTTAATTTAGTTTAGTTAAATTTTAAAAATTAAAAATGAAGAAAATTAATGTCCAAAAATTCAAAATTTCACTTTATTGAGGTTAATTTTAATACAAAACTTTGGACCCAGTCACAGATGCTGGCCAAATAAACAACCCCAGAACAAGCAACAATTTCA
>NW_018241640.1:0-3239 GCF_001263595.1 Phalaenopsis equestris
CCTATATTACTTTGAAAATTTTATCATATCCTTATTCTAAAACAGCTTCAACAGCATATTCACTAGCATCACACATCAGTTCAAAAGGTTTTCCCCAATCTGGTGAAACTATAATTAGTGTAGTGACTATTTTTTTTTAATAACTCAAAAGCTTTTAGGCACTCTTCATCAAAATTGTAAATTGCATCTTTCTCCAGAAAATGGAATAAAGGCTTAGCAATTTTTGAAAAGTCATTAATATATCACCTGTAGAATCCAGCATATCTTAAACAACTCCTAATTTAAATTTTTTGGATAAGGTAAATTAGTGATCACTTAAATTTTAGCAGGATTTACTTCCATACCATTTTCTGATATTTGGTGACCTAATACAATTCCTCTTGCTACCACAAATTGGCATTTTTTACCAATTAAGGACTAAATTTGTTTCTTTAAAACATGTAAGAACTTTAGATAAATGTTCTAAACATGAGTCAAATGAAGTTCCAAAAACTGAAAAATCATTCATAAAGACTTCAATCGCTTTTTTAATTAAATCAAAAAAATTTTATCTTACATCTTTGAAATGTAGCAATGGCATTACATAAACCAAATGACATTCTTCTAATGACATTCTTCTAAAATCTTCTAAAAGAAAATGTACAATAAGGATTTATAAAAGTTATTTTCTTTTGATCCTTAGGATTTATGTGTATTTGGTAATAACCAGTATATCTATCCAGAAAATAAAATTATTTATGTCCGGCTAGATTATCCAGCATTTGATTTAGAAAGGGTAGTGGAAAAATATATTTCCTAATGGTAAGATTTAATTTTCTATAATCAATGCATATTCACCACCCTATGACTTGTCTAGTAGGTATTAACTCATTATGTTCATTCACATTCACAGTTATCCTCCTCTCTTTGGAACACCGTGAATTGGAGTAACTCATGCACTATTTGAAATAGGGTAGATAATTCCATCATCTAACCACTTTAAAATTTCTTTCTTTACAAATTGTTTCATAACATGATTCAATATCCTTTGAGCATCAGCCTTGGGTTTGCAATTTTCTTCCATATGAATTCTATGCATACAAATTGAAGGACTGATCCTTTTAATATCAGTAATTGTCCATCTAAAGGCTTTCTTAAAATTTTTCAAAATTAACATCAATCTTTCTTCTTCTTCCATCGTTAACTTCGAGGAAATTATAACTGGTAAAGTAGAGGAATCACCTAAAAAGGCATATTTTAAAAGATAAGTAAATTGAACTCAAATTCTGGAGGTTTTTCAATCGATTGACAAAATGATTTATCTTTTTCTATTATATCCAAAATTTCAAAACTTTCTTGAACGTAGTTCGAATCTTCTTTAAAAATATATTCACATTGATCTAATTCCTCTTCTTACTCGTGTTCCAAATCTTTTACTTCAGAATTTTCTTCATAATTAATTTTGAAATGACATTCACTCAAATATCTTATAACATCTATTCTATAGCATTCATCATCTTTACCTTTAATCATCTTTACCTTTTGCACGATACTTCGTTTATCTTGAAATGTTAAAAGTAACAGTTTGATCATTGGCGCACATTGTTAATTCCCCTTTCTACACATCTATCATTGCTCTTCCTGTGTCTATGAAAGGTCTCCCTAAAATGATTGATATCTCTTTATCATCCTCGATATCCAGCATAACGAAATCAACGGGAAAGATAAAATGATCTACTTTCACTAGGACATCTTCTAGAACTCCTTTAGAGTACGTTATCAAACTATCTACTAACTGCAATGACACAGTAGTAGGCATTATTTCTTCTAATCCCAATCTCTTAAATATTGATAATGGCATAAGGTTAATGCAAGAACCTAAATCATATTTCCCATAAAATCTGGCTCCTATTTATAAATTATAGGATGCACATGGAATTATAAAGCTACCAGGATCTTTAAGCTTTTGAGGAAGCTTTTTCTGAATTATAGTACTGCACTCCTCACTAAGTGCAACAGTCTAATTATCTTCAAACTTTCTTTTTCTGTCTAGAATATCCTTCATAAACTTTATATAGCTTGACATTTGCTCTAAGGCTTCAGCAAATGAAATATTAATTGTAAGCTTCTTTAAAATTTCATGAAATTTAGAAAATTTCTTATCCAACTTCTGTTGATGAATTCTCTGAGGAAATGGAGGTGGTGGTTTTTATAAATTAATTTTTAGTGGAGAAATAGGTCTTTCAGAATCTTTTGGGGCGTCCTCTTTTGATTTTTCAATTTCTTCTCCTTCTACTTCAGTTTCTTTTTGAACCTTACCTTCCAACTCTCTTCCACTGCTAAGTTGAACGGCTTTTACTTGCTCTTTATTCTGGTCTTTCAAATTTATTTTAGTATTACTAAGAAGTGTTCCTTGGGATCTATTACTTAATGAATTTGTGATTTGTCTAAGTTGATTCTCAATATTTCTAATTGTAGCTCCTCGACTTTGTAACTTATTTCCCATTTGTACACCACATCTTCTATAAACAACTTTTTCTCTTTAAATTGTTGATTACTGTTGAAACCTGAAAAATAAGTAGATCTATAATTATTATTCCTTTCGTTGTTCCAGTTTCCCATTAGGTTTACTTGATTGTTCCCCCATTATTGATTTTTACACTTGTAGTATTATTTCAATTGAAGTTAGGATGGTTATTCCAACCTGGATTCTAATAATTTGAATATGGGTTATTCTGCTTGTTATTTATGACATTTATAGTTTCTAATGATGCTTGAGAATCTACCATTTGACCTCATTATTTCTCTTCATTCATAGAAATTGGTTGAGAAAAATTCATTTCAAATTGGTCTAACTTCCTTGAAATTGTAGCAACTTGATTTTCTAACGTCGTAAATGCATCAGATTTCTGAGTATTGGTTACTTTCTTAGAATTCACTCTCTCAGAAGGCCATTGAAAATTATTGGTAGTCATTTCTTCAATTATAGCATAAGCATCATGAAATGATTATGATATGAACAAACCACCTGCAGTGGCATCGGTAATAGATTTAAAATATCCATCTAATCCATTATAAAAAGTTTGAATTTTTAACCAATCTGGTATAGCATGGTGTAGACACTTTCTTAAGAGTTTTTTAAATCGTTCACATGCTTCATAAATAGATTCCCCTTCAAACTTATTAAAAGATGTAATATCGTTTTTAAGCTTCACAGTCATTGATGTGGAAAATATTTAGCAAGAAATTTTTGTGCTAAA
>NW_018241641.1:0-2413 GCF_001263595.1 Phalaenopsis equestris
TCATTACATAAATATACATTGAATCCATTCTAATTAGCCTGCCGTTAATTTATTACTTTTATTTTCTATTTCAGGAGAATATTATGAACAGTTGAATGCTTACAAAATAAATATGGAATTTTGGATGTAGCTTGGAGAAAAATGGCCATAATGTAATGGTTCTTACTTCAGAACTTCCTTGAAATGATCTGCACATTCTTTGCATGGGTAAATTCGAGACAATATAGCCATCTGCATTTGTGAACCAATGGTTTTTCAATGCAAAAGAACCAAAAACTTCTGTAAATAGCAAAAAACTATAATAATAATAATAAAATAAAACTCTATGGGAATAAAAACAAGAGATTTTATGCAAAAATCAATAAGCTCAGTGCAAAAATCAGAGCACATGCAAAAAATCATGATAAGAAAAGATGAAATAATATATATGTATGTTGATCGCATTTCACTAAATATGTAGCCAGTGAACTATCCCCGTTATTTTTTGTGTTTCATTCAGTACAATACAGACTCAAATTGCACCAAAGTATGTATCACGAATGTTTCCCAAGGCACTAGTCATCTCCGGGAAATAACCACTACATAAGCTGCTTAGGAGAAAATTGGAATTCGCTTCACGGGAGTCGTACAACACAGTTGGAAGTCAGAGGGCCCATACTACTTACCCAACCTTCGCTCCTAGGCACCGTAGAGCAATAAGCACTTGTGAAAAACTCAGCATAAGGTAATGGCCCTATTGCTTTGCATGAACCTGCAGATTTGACCCTACCGACAACCGGAGCCAATCCCCTAGTGGTCTTGCCACCACGCCACAAGACGAGAGCTTGTGTAGAATAATTAGACCGACAAGTAACAATAAAATTTAATTTTGCATGTACAAAGCCTGACATAGCCATCACCAATTACTGAAGGCTTGTTGTTGATGTTGTTGTTGTTGTTGTATAAAAATGCATGATATAATTGGACAGACAAGTAACAATGTTAACATGATTGAAATATACAGCACAATCAAAACCTACCAAGTATAAATAGAAAAAAAAAATGGCCTATGTTAATTCCAAAGGATTGTTGCAGCAATAATTGCAACTTTATAAAGAAACTCTTAGTTTTTAAACACAAAATGATAAAAGAGATTCCAAGCTTCTAAAAAATCCAAGATTGACACAAACTGATTCCAGTAAGTCTTTCTAAGTTAAATATGCATTCTGCATTCAAGACCTTATGATGGTGGATATTTGCAGTATCAAAAGATATTTTCCCATTTTCCTCATTTCTCATTTCTACAAATCACATATCAACTTAAATAACTGTTTTACAGATTATATTATGATACTGCAAAACTAATCCCGACATTTCCAGCTTCAACAACAGCCATCAAATTTCTCTACATCTTTTAACCCCAATGCTGTACATAGGATGACAAAAATTCACTTGGTTAAATCACATTCAATAATTTAAATTTAACAGTGGGCATTTACATACATATCACCCAATTCTTATATATTTACGTATCTAACAACTAAACTTTCTTTCTTACATTTATACCACCCAAGCCTTAAAAACATTTGAAGCATTATCCACTTACATCAATGATAAAACTGCAGAATGGTGCAACAAATAAAATCATACCAGTTCTCTTACATCCCTCTTTTGTTGCCTAGTAGGACTGTCAGGAAACTGAGAAATTCAATAAAGAATTATTGAGTTAGTAATGCGCGGATTTGCACAAAATATGATGATTCAAAACATGCTCAAGCTTTCTGATACAACAAAGAAATAATCATGATAGGTTGATACCTTCGGCCTCACGTTTTTTTGAGTCCCATCAATGAATTAATGAAAGATTTGAGGTTGTTGTAAAGCAGATTAAGGGAGCTACTTGATAAAATTAAATAAAGAATAAGCATAAATTGCCAGGGTTGATGTGTAAAAGAAGAGTTTTTAGGGAAAAAAAACAAATACAAATGTGCTACTCAAGTTTGCTAAGGGGTTGTTTGATTTTTCAA
Organism: Phalaenopsis equestris; assembly: GCF_001263595.1. NCBI lineage: Eukaryota > Viridiplantae > Streptophyta > Magnoliopsida > Asparagales > Orchidaceae > Phalaenopsis > Phalaenopsis equestris. The sequence continues at coordinate 2,007 of NW_018241641.1, forward strand.
GTATTTAGGATTCAATTGTGTTCTGAATGTAATCTAAACTCAAAGGATTTAAAGCATTTAGGAGTAAACTTTTGGCTTTTTGGGTTGCTGTAACGCAAGATTATGTAACACACTCAAGGATACCAAGCATCGAACACCAACACATTAAACTATAATAGAACCACAAGAACAAACATAAGAAGCACAAAAGAAAAGGACCAATTGTTGAGGCAAACAATCAAACACCTGGGCTGCAACCGTGTGCAGAAGTGTCCAAGTAGCCCTACCAAGTTCCTCTTTGGTCAGTGGAGCTGCAGTGATCTTCCTTTCGAGATCACTCTGCAAAACAAAGAAAAATCTAAACTTTTCTTACAATAGTAAAAGCTGGAGACAATAGCGTCGAAATTGATGTGGGAGAGCTGAGCGAC
>NW_018241641.1:19489-20105 GCF_001263595.1 Phalaenopsis equestris
ATATATTGTGATGATGATAAATCTGTATGTCTTGTTAAGATTATTATAAAATGTTTTTGATGTAAATAATTTTTTATGTATATAAAAAAAAATTATGAAGATTTTTATTTTTTTATATATATACTATTATAAATGACTTAGTGACACTGTATAATGAGAAGTAGAAGATAAAAGAAATTTCTTTAATATATATATATATATATATATACACAAATTTCTTTAAGTAGGATGGCGTGAACGTAAAAATAAAAGTTTAAGGGCTGGATATGTAAATACATAATAATTGAGTGGTACGCATGTAAATCTTACCATCTTACACCGTAAACTGATAAAAAAATGTGAAGGAAGTTGGAAGTTGAAGAAAAGAGTCCTTACACGTGAAGAGGGGGCGGTGGATTGTACGTGAATCTCATTACCGTTGAGTTGTACTTGGTTTACTAATGAATGGGGCCATCTTATAGAAAAATTATTGCACACGGATGGACACCGTAATTCTGAGGTGATCTACGGTCAGGATGTATTTCGATAAGTCCCAGCTAAATTTTTCTTTTTTACAATAAATTCTCTTTATATTTAATTGAAAAATTTACATCCCTAGCACGCAATTCTTGATTAT
>NW_018241642.1:0-520 GCF_001263595.1 Phalaenopsis equestris
GTTAGAGACTTCTAATAATTGATTTTTAGATCATCAGTGCTTCATTTTCAGAAAATTTATAGCCAGTGTAGGGGTGTAAACAAGCCGAACACGAGCGAGGCCAGGCTTAGCTCGTGTTCGACTCGTTTATATTTCGAGCTCAAAAAATGTATTCGTGTTCAGCTTGTTTGCTTAACGAGCAGAACACGAACTGTTCACGAACGAAGAATCGTTTTAACATCCTTAATTATATTAAGTTTTTGTACATCAATCACTGTTCCTTCCCTTTAGAATTATTAACATGGATTTGCTGTCCTCATATATATATTATATTATGATTCAACCTCCGTATCCATTTTCTTTTATTTTTGGCTAGGCTGCAGAGGATATATTGTAAGTATACTACTGTAGCTGGTTCTTTTGCTGCTGTCCAAAATATATTAGAGTTTCGTTTTCTTCAGTACATTAAACCATTACTTGTATACGTGAATACCGAACATAATAACGGCTCCGAGAAACGAACCTTGCTCCGCACCACAAT
>NW_018241643.1:0-3654 GCF_001263595.1 Phalaenopsis equestris
TTCTAGGCTATTTGTGTGATCATTTCACACAAATGTAAGCCCTAACTAATAAAATTGGCAGGATGAAACACCCAAAATTTTCTCCTCAAAATTGAAGCCAAACATTAGGATAGCTTGGGAAGTCACCGAGGTTCTCCTCTGGATCCATGACATCCCCTAGTTCCTCTTCCTTTGGATTCCACAACGAAATATTCCAAATTTGAACCAATCCCCTTTCACACCTCTATGTCCGATTTTGTTAAAGAGCCCTACCCTTTGAAATTCCTTGAAGATAATATTCCTTGATTTTTATCGAAAGTCTTCTTGGGTGACTTTGGTCATTTAAGATGTAATTAACTATAGGGGCTTGCCCTTATAGGAAGCAAGTCCGAACCCAGCTTAATTTAAACCCTATTTAATCTTTTATATTAAATAGGGGAACTTGTTGGAATCACGAAGGTTCTGCAGACCAAAGGGACATCATACTTTCCTTAGTTTATTTGATCGAGCCTCATCCTCAAGTCTTGTGTTTATCCTTTGAGATATATACAGGATCTGAGATCAGTGCTCTTTCATTTTAAACTATGAAAAATATGGGGTTAGTTTGATTTCATATTTTTTTATAACTAAATATATATATGTAAATTAAAACGTCCTTCCAAAGCGGGCGACGGGATTTTGATTCTGGTGACCTATAGCTTCTTACGGGCAACTCTCCAACCAAAAATAGCACGGACATCTGGCTAAATGCTCTATCTACTTGGGGAAAAGTGCCTCTTCTAATATTCACACTTGGGTTTCCACTTACATTGGTTGCAAGTTATCTAAGCTTCCCATGAAATACCTTGTAGTAAACATCCTTATAGGCAAAGAAAAAAAACAAAATTAAATGGATGATGCTATTGATAAATTTAAACTCAAGATCAATGATTGGAGAAATACTTTTTTATCCAATGGTGGCAGACTTAATTTACTGAAAAGTGTCCTTTGCACACTGCCTCTCTACTCTATGCAAGCTCTTAAAACCAAGAAGAGCACACAAAATATTCTTGAAACTATTTTCAACAAATTTCTTTGGAAAGGAAATAGATCTTCTAAATTTTAGACTAATTGGAAGTACAATAGTAGGCCTCTTTCTTCTAGAGGGCTTGGATTTAAAACTTTACAGGTCATTGATATCAATTTATGTAAGCTCTGGTTCAAATTTCGTTTGGGTGAGTCTTTATGGGCTCAATTCATGCATCATAAGTATATACATCATAAGTATTTTAAATCGTTACATCCTTCTACTATTACTTGGAAGGTGGGGGATTCCAAACTTTGGAAGGCTATTATTTCTGCTAGGGATGTGGCATCTCATTTTATTTTTTGGGATATTGGGGATGGTAGCATATCTTTCTGGAATGATGATTGGGGTTTCTCCTCTCATAGGGATTTGCCTACCTCCGTTTCTGATACTAACCTGTTAATTTCTGATTGCTGGACAGATGGAGGATGGAATTTAGTGAAGTTATCTTCTTTAGTTGGTGAATTAGCTCCTGCTATTACCACTATACCTATAAGAGCTCATGAAAAAGATGTTCCTTTATGGAAATTTCAAAGTAGAAGTTCTGTTAGTAAATTTCTTTACTCTAAGTTGCATACTTTACCATATTAGAAATGGAATTGCTACACTTGGCATAAATACATATCTCCTTCCATCTCTTTTTTCATATGGATATATTTTCTTAACTTTCTTCTACTTGATGATATCTTTAAATTGAAAGGTCTGAAACTTGCTTCCTTTTGTTATATTTGTAAAAAGGATGTTGAATCCTCGACTCATCTATTTTTTGAATTCCCTTTTGCCAAAGATGTTTGAAATCGATTGGGAGGTTATTTTGGTATTAATTTTCCCTCCAATCTGAATTAAAATAGTGCTCTTGACATTTGGAAGGATGTGGATCGTTCTTTTAAAAAGCTTTATTATTTTCCTTCTATTGTGCTTTGTTTTGTTGGATGGCTCGAAATAATCATAAATATGAAAATACTTGTCACACTACTACTACTACTGCAATCACTTTAATTGTGGCTAATTTTCATAAGGCTTGGAAACTTGCAAATCGTATTGATGCTTCTTTACCTTTTAGGAGGGGTAGGAAACCTCAAGGTTGGACTAAAGTTAACATTGATGGAAGCTACTTCTCTGATTCTATTGGAATTGAGGGATTGTTTAGAGATTCGCTTGGAAAATGTACTGTTTTTTTTTTGCTTCCCCTTGTGCTGCTACATCCCCACTTGAAGCTGAAACTTGTGTTGTCTTTGTTGCTCTCCAAATTGCTACATCTCTTAATAATTATAGTATTGTGCTGGAAACTGACTCTGAGAGTCTTTACTTTAATCTCACGGGTAAGCATAAGCCTGTTTGGTATATTGTTGCTACTATGAGAAGGATCTGGTATTTCATTGAGGCAAACCAAATCAATATGCATTACTCTTTTATATATAGAGAAGGGAATGCTCCTGCAGATTGGTTAGCTAGAAGGGAATGCTCCTGCAGATTGCATTACTCCTCCTCACTCTTTGCTTACATTTATAAATAGTGACTTACTTGATGCCCCATATGTTAGAATTTAGAGTCTCTTTGTGCTCTTTTTCGGTTCACTGACAAGATTTTGAAATTGATGCTTGGTTTAATGAAAGGCTGTTTGAAACTGATGTTTGCTTTAATGGAAGGGTGTGTTGTAACTATGTTTGCTTTTGTGGAAGGAACTCTTGGGCTACGCATAGTCCTGGCTATGAGCTATTTTCTTATTTGGGGATTCATGGCCTCATTTTGGTTAGCAACATAGTTAACTGATTTTTTCATATTGCATACTATCATCTTTGGGATACTAAGCTGGGATTTGCGACTATGACAAACTATTACAATACGGGCTGCATTATTTGGTTTTACTTTGTGGTGCCTGCAGTGAATTATTGGTGGTCGTTTGCTAAGCAAGTGTTGGTTAATGACACTGTTTTCCTTTACCTGATTTTATTGTGGTGGCTGTTTACACCACATATCATTTCTTATATTTTTGAGGCCTTTGTTGTTATATTTCTAAACCTATTAGATGATTGGAGGCTCATGGCTCATGATGTTTATTGCAATTCCCCTCAGAAACCTTTTCTGTATGTCATGCCTCGGGTGTTACTTCCCTGCAGCAGTCTCCTGTTGGATAATTAGGTCTACTAATTTAATGCTACACAACCTTGTTTTTTTTAACTCTCTTAACACATATTGCCTACAAGTTTTAAGCTGCAACTGCCTTACATTGTTGATGCTCTTCCAAGCTTGTTGCACTGCTACTTTGTTGCTCTCGGATTGAGAGTCAAAATCACTTCAAGAATTTTTGTTCTTACAATTCACACACCATTTTTTTGCACTTTGTGTAAATGTTTACTTTGGGTATACTTCTTTGGATTGGTATACTTTTTGTTAGGATACATGTAATTTTGGAGGTGATATCTTTTTTACGCTTTATTCATCTTTTTTATGTGGAATTGTAATGCGGATGGAGGAACCCTTAGGATTTCATGTATTTTTCTTTATTTTTAGTAGGGATCCTCCTTCCCTTCCCAATTATGTAACATTCTTTATTATGATTAACGAGTAAGGAGTCACGAGCGCTTTTTTAATATATATATATATAT
>NW_018241644.1:0-869 GCF_001263595.1 Phalaenopsis equestris
ATAAACAGGTGTGTTGGTCTTGATGGTGCGGGGGCGCTAAGCTCTCTATAAAGCGGACAAAAAAACTAAAGCTCTCTCAGGGAGTCTAGGCGCTGCCTGACTAATGCGCTCATTCTTGTCTCTTTGTTTATAACACATCTTTTCCATCATTGGATGTTGGGTTGCCAGCCTTGGCCGCAAGGGTGACACGTTGGTCACTTGGTCAAATCATTATCATTTTACACTGCAAGTTATCCCCAAACATATATTCCACAAGGAACAACAAATACACCGTCCACAAGCATAAAACAAATATAAAAATGAGATAAAACAACCCATCACAAAACATTACATTTTCAATACACATCACCAACATACATTATAATTGTTGAAGGATGTTGGACTTAAGATTATACAATCATTCATTCACTTGCTAGCAAGGGAAACCATATAGTCAATATCATATATAATGGATATTGACATAGGTGTGAGGTGAAAGTAAATAAGAGAACAATGTGACTCAAATAATGAAGGGTGCTACTACATATTGTTCTTCAATTTGCTTATAGTAATAATGAAGTTAAGGTGCATATGTCAAGCAACAATAAAAATAAATGTAGGCGTTGGTTTGCATAATCAACTTTCTTTTGATGTTGAAGATAATGTGCAATAATTTTCTGTCGACAGTAAAAATGGGAAATATTATTATTAATCGACTGATGTTGTATAACAATATTGATAAAAACATGTTCAGTATTATTAAAAATTTTTTGTTTAAAAAAATTCAAACAAACATGACTGAATTTTATATGATTTAAAAAAATAATAATAAAAAAATCACATTCTTGATTTTAACATTTTCTTTAAATATTTTTCATATGTTTGTAAAT
>NW_018241645.1:0-5444 GCF_001263595.1 Phalaenopsis equestris
ATTATTGGGACATTTAAGTATCTCAATGATATCAGAATCGAGTAATCTTAGACCTATTAATTTAATCTATTTAGATACTCAATTTGACTATTATGAACTTAAAACTTTAGAAGTTATGTTGTTATTTATGCACCCTTAGGTCCATAATAAAGATTGAGACTTGTTTGAATGTAGTTATTAATAAGATTTTCATATGTAAAATTTTTATATGAAATAGTGCTAGTTTTACCATTAATAATGTGCTTTTTTACCTTCTCAGCAAAGAGATTAGGAAACTCTTCAATAAATTTATGTTTCTCACCTTCATTGGAAGGGCCATAACTAGCATTGTATATTAATTTAAAAGTATGTTTACTAAATCTTATATCTACTTTAATATAAATTTGTATATACTAAAACTACCAACATGAATCTCAAAGATAAAGAACGAACAAGAATATGAAGCTTCCCTTCAGAGTAAGCGATTTATCGACAATTCAATGCTAAGCATGAGAACCCACATCTCGAAACCTGGGACGGATCAAAGCTCTGAAGATGGTTCCCTACTTGGTAGTGGCAAGATCTGTTAAGGGTATGACACAAATCATCCCAGTAATGAGTCTTGTCGGATACTCGGCATAGGCAGAGACACGATCCAACCTTGTGAGAGGAAGCATCTAGCTGAGGCGACAAACCGACCAGACAGACGAGACAACAAGTGAGCCACGACTCCTCCAACAAAACAGGTCAACATATCAGTCAACTGACCAACCGAAGCAATAGGTCTCACAGAAACAATTAGTCATACCTCTTGTGAAGACAATTGACCATATTTGGACCAACCAATTACCACCTCTTGGCATAGGCAGATTTTAGTCTGCTGACCGACACGATTAGTCACCTGCCAACCGATCGTATTTACTTAAACTCATAAGTCATTGTAAACCATTATTTTTGTCAACATTATAATGGTAATACCATAAAATATTCCCACCTTCCTTAATTTTATTAATTAGACCTCTTTAAATAAGTGGTTTTAAGTGGAATAAAGGGACTCTCTTAGGCTTCCTCTAGAGGAAATAATTGTGTGCTCTTTCTCCCTCTCCCTCGTTGTCTCTCTATCTCTCTCTTTCTCTCTATTTCTTTCTCTCGCCTCTTTAGATTCTGACTCTCGAGGTGTGCTCACAATATAAACAAGTTAGGATCGAACATCCTGAAAAGTGGTTCGGTTAGTGTGAAACATGCCACCGACGAGAAGTGGAAAAGACTACGGAGACGAAACTTCCCAAAGAAAGATAATGCACTGTTGTCATCATTTTTTGATGTCATGTGTAGGGTGTCCACCTTCATGATTTGAGATGGTCTATAGATCATCCATAGCATCCAGTAGCTCAAGACATCCACCTGGTACTCTCTAGCACTTGGGGCAAGGAGCTAAGGTTGGCGGCGATTTAGCCTTTCCAAGGAGAACCTACCATCAAAAAGGTTCATTCAGAATGTGGGACATATTCAATGCTTATTAAAGTGTTTAGAGTTCAACACACGTCTATCTAGAGCCTCCTGTGGCCAAGGGAAGTCGCGGAACCCTCCTATGTGCTCTACGAATGAGTTAGAGTTTGAGACACCCTACACATGTCTGGTTTATGATGGCCATTAACAAAAATTGTCCCAGTGATAAGCTTATCAAAATATCCAATTTTGGAGTTATGGGACCACATTTCATTCATTTGGAGTCTCTCGTAGCTTTCAGATCAAAAAAATCCTCTGTTGGGCGCTCGTATTGAAAATCAGGGATTTAGAGCTAGATTAGCGGCCCGATGTCAACCCTGGGCACCTACGCACCAAAAATGCCTTCTCAGACATTTTAACCCAAGCCATTGGAAGTCTGGCACTAGTTCCTAGGGCCTAGGTGCCAAACTGGCGCCTAAGTGTCCAAAACAACAAAAAAAAACCTTTTTCATAGAGTCCAAGAAGTAAGCACCACCTGGGTGGCGGCTGGGAGCCAGACTTGACGCCCAAGCACCGGTCTCTCAAACTGGTGCCTATTTGTCAGGGTCCAAGAGTCTAGATGCTAGACACTTCCCGAATCACGGAAAAGGGCCTTTCTAGGAGCCGTTTTTACTCCCAATGCAGTCAAAATTGCAGAGCCGTGATGCTGAGCCTTATGAGCCTTGGGATGGTCAAAGTTGGTGTGAAATACCTCTTTTACCCTACCATTAGAAGAATCTTAGGGAGTCTATTAGGTGCTTTTCTGTCAATTTTTGACATACGCTAGCTTAAATTGGGGGAACCTCTCATTTCCCCTATTGACGTCTATCGCGTTGATCCTTGTCTCTCGCTCGAGCTCTTTGGAGCTGGCGCTAGGGCTCCGTCTCCCTTTTTCTCTCCTTCTTCATCGGTAGGCGGTTGAAGAGAGCTTTTAAGGAGAGCTTGGAGAGGCTTTTTGGGGAGAGCTGTGAGAGGTGTCATTGGGAGAGGGCCCCCCTTTTGGAGAAAGCACGGGAGGAGGAAAAGCTTCTATTCCAGCCCTTCTTCTTCTTCTTCTCCTACATATTCATCCACCACATGTCTCAAGTGTGCATAAAAAGACCATCATGTGGAGAGCTTCCTCCTAGCTTATAGTATTGATGGAAGATTGTCGGAACTCGCCAGAGTATTTCTGGAGCGCCGAGCGCCGCCGAAAATGCGAGCTTCTTCTCTCCTACCGATAGGAGAGCTTCCTCCTACTTGAAGAAAGGTGTCCACAACCATCGCGGTTGGTGATAATCTCTAAAATCTTGTATTTTCTTTCTTAGTTGACCCTAGTTTTGTCTAGATTTTGCGTTGTGGGTTTAGCCACCCATACAAAGTTAGGTTGCTGGCCGACACCAGTCGACACGGCCACATTCTTTTATTTTTGGTCATTGATTTCCTAGAGCTAGCCCTAGACTAAGAATTCTGTGTGGCCAAATCTTATACAAAGCTGAGTGATTTCTCTATATGAGCCCTACGTTTAAATCCATATGGAACGGAATCCCAATTTCTCATGGCTTTGGCGCTCCCAACCTTTCTTAGAGGGATGGAGAGCATCGGTCTCAAAGGATAAGAAAAAATTTGTAACTAGCCCATCCTACGAGATTGCAAGAGTTTGTAGGATGAAAAAAAATTTGTAGCTAGTCTTCCCTACAAACAGTGAAGAACTTCCCTTATGAGAAATCATAGGGTGAATTCCTCTACATCTTCATGCCAAAGTTGGCGGCAGATATGTCGCATATTCAAGAGATTCAACCCTAGGTACCTAAATGAGGTCGTTAGGTTACATTGCATATGCGTATGTGTGATCCACCTTGTTGAGCATTCTTTAGGTTGCATTCTTTAGGTTGCATTGCATATGCGTGATCCACCTTGTTGCATTTTTTCATGTGGCCATTGTATGCATGTCATATGTTCGGTTTCATGCGCACTTTGGGTTTCGATTGACCGCCCCGGTCTGATCACCCTATCCTTCAGGTTTGAACAACCTTACGTGTTGATCACCCTATTTGGGTTTCGATTGGTCATCCCAACCTGATCACCCTATCATTCACATTTGATTGACTGCTGTGTGTCAATCACTTATCACCCCGTGTCGATCACTTGCATGGGGATTTGATCGGGCGGTCCTGAGACGATCACTCTATCCCTCAATCGACTGATACGTGTCGATCACCCACTTTGAGTTCGGTCGGTTGCCCTCGGATCGATCATTCTATCTTTTAGGTTTGATCGACTGCTACATGTTGATCCCCGACTTTGGGTTTGATCAGTTTTCCCTGCTCGATCACCCTTTCTTTTGGGTTGATCAATTGTACGAGTTGATCACTCACTTTGATTTCCACCAGCCATCATGGTCGATCGTCCACTCTGTCGGGTCCTATCGGTAACCACATATTGATCCATCTGCTTATTCGTTTCAACCGGCCATCATGGCTCGGTCGGTCGACCACTTGCATGCTTGTATATCCTTGCACCTTGTTATAAGTTTCTTTGCATGTGCATGTGTCTGATTGCATGCTTGAATGTGCACCTATTATGTTATATTTCTTGCAAGCATTTTGAGTGACCACTCATACACTCACTTCACTTGTATGAACCTTTCTAGTGAGGATCATCATCTTTTGGGCCGCTTCCTTCACGACATGCCCACCTTTTCGGGTCACTGCCTCCATAGCATACCCATCCTTTGGGCCTCTGCTTTCATGACATGTCCATCTTTTCATATCACTACCTTCATGGCATACACATCTGTCAGGTTGCTACCTTCACGGCATGCCCACTCTTTCGGGTCACTGCCTCCACAACATACCCATTTTTTGAGTCGTTGCCTGCACGACATGCCCTCCTTTTTGAGTCACTACCTCCACGGCATACCAATATTTTGGGCCGCTACCTTCACGGCATGCCCAACATGTCCGCCCTTTTACTCACTACCTCCACAACATACTCAGCTTCTGGGTTGCTGCTTTCTCGACATGCCCACCATTTTGGGTCACTAACCCCATGGCATACCAATCCTTTGAGTCACTACCTTCAATGCATGCCCGCCCCTTCGTGTCACTGCTTCTACAGCATACACATCCTTTGGGCTGCTACCTTCATTGCATGCCCGTCCTTTTAGTTCACTATCTTCATAACATACACATCCTTTAGGTGGCTGCCTTCACAACATGCTCATCCTTTCATGTCACTGCCTCCACAGCACACTCATTGATGTGGATTTTATGTATGCGCTGTAAATATCTTTTAATACTACAACACACACATGATAACACAAGTATTAAATATGCAGATCAATCACAATAAAAATCTCTTTGATATAAATAATTTTATATTTAAATTTTCTTAAGCCGTCAATCATAGTAGTTACGCAAGTATACATATCGCTCAAGTAATAAGAGCTCTAATTGAGTCCTAAGTATCGATCCCACAGGGAGGCGGACATTCTAATGGTTATAATGTAAAACACAGTATTCAAACTATTAAAACTTAAGTAAGAAAAACAAATCTAAAGTAAATTTAATGTATTTTAAATGAAAGTAGCTAAAAAACTAAGTTGACTAAGCTAAATTCTAAACTTCAACGTTAAACTTACTAAGACTAAACAAAGTTTCGTAACGAAGAGTTCAAATTTAAGAAAACATACACCTCCTTCACAATGAGTTTATGTTTATTGAAGTAATTAAAATAATTTAAAATTAGATAAAATCGTATTGTGTCAAATAGAAGCAATCATATTCTTTTCCATCTGTCAAGTGTGTAAAGAACATTAACTAATCCAGAATTTGGTCCCTAAATCTGTGGTTAGGCTGAGATGATATTGGCTTCCACTCTAGAGCTCCCACTTTCCACTTCCCCCTCACTTGAGGGCTGACAATCTTTTTTTAGTTTCTGAAGAACTAGACCAAATTAAAGATTTAGTCTGTCACCCTAAAATCTCTAATTCTACG
>NW_018241646.1:0-2658 GCF_001263595.1 Phalaenopsis equestris
ATTATTGGGACATTTAAGTATCTCAATGATATCAGGATCGAGTAATCCTAAACCTATTAATTTAATCTATTGAGATACTCAATTTGACTATTATGAACTTACAACTTTAGAAGTTATGTTGTTATTTATGCACCCTTAGGTCCATAATAAAGATTGAGACTTGTTTGAATGTAGTTATTAATAAGATTTTCATATGTAAAATTTTTATATGAAATAGTGCTAGTTTTACCATTAATAATGTGCTTTTTTACCTTCTCAGCAAAGAGATTAGGAAACTCTTCAATAAATTTATGTTTCTCACCTTCATTGGAAGGGCCATAACTAGCATTGTATATTAATTTAAAAGTATGTTTACTAAATCTTATATCTACTTTAATATAAATTTGTATATACTAAAACTTCCAACATGAATCTCAAAGATAACGAACGAACGAGAATATGAAGCTTCCCTTCAAAGTAAGTGATTTATCGATAATTCAATGCCAAACATGAGAAGCCACATCTCTAAACCTGGGATGGATCAAATCTCTGAAGATGGTTCCCTACTTGGTAGCGGCAAGATCTGTTAAGGGTATGACACAAATCATCCCAGTAATGAGTCTCGTCGGATACTCGACATAGGCAGAGACACGATCCAACCTTGTGAGAGGGAGCATCTGGCTGAGGCGACAAATCGACCAGACAGACGAGACAACAAGTGAGCCACGACTCCTCCAACAAAACAGGTCAACATATCAGTCAACTGACCGACCGAAGCAATAGGTCTCACAAAAAAAATTAGTCATACCTCTTGTGAAGACAATCGACCATATTTGGACCAACCAATTACCACCTCTTAGCATAGACAGATTTTAGTCTACTGACCGACACGATTAGTCACCTGCCAACCGATCGTATTTACTTAAACTCATAAGTCATTGTAAACCATTATTTTTGTCAACATTATAATGGTAATACCATAAAATATTCCCACCTTCCTTAATTTTATTAATTAGACCTCTTTAAATAAGTGGTTTTAAGTGGAATAAAGGGACTCTCTTAGGCTTCCTCTAGAGGAAATAATTGTGTGCTCTTTCTCCCTCTCCCTCGTTGTCTCTCTATCTCTCTCTTTCTCTCTATTTCTTTCTCTCGCCTCTTTAGATTCTGACTCTCGAGGTGTGCTCACAATATAAACAAGTTAGGATCGAACATCCTGAAAAGTGGTTCGGTTAGTGTGAAACATGCCACCGACGAGAAGTGGAAAAGACTACGGAGACGAAACTTCCCAAAGAAAGATAATGCACTGTTGTCATCATTTTTTGATGTCATGTGTAGGGTGTCCACCTTCATGATTTGAGATGGTCTATAGATCATCCATAGCATCCAGTAGCTCAAGACATCCACCTGGTACTCTCTAGCACTTGGGGCAAGGAGCTAAGGTTGGCGGCGATTTAGCCTTACCCAGGAGAACCTACCATCAAAAATGTTCATTCAGAATGTGGGACATATTCAATGCTTATTAAAGTGTTTAGAGTTCAACACACGTCTATCTAGAGCCTCCTGTGGCCAAGGGAAGTCGCGGAACCCTCCTACGTGCTCTACAAATGAGTTAGAGTTTGAGACACCCTACACGTGTCTGGTTTATGATGACCATTAACAGTAGTTGTCCCATTGATAAGCTTATCCAAATATCCAATTTTGGAGTTATGGGACCACATTTCATTCATTTGGAGTCTCTCGTAGCTTTCAGATCAAAAAAATCCTCTGTTGGGCGCTCGTATTGAAAATCAGGGATTTAGAGCTAGATTAGCGGCCCGATGTCAACCCTGGGCACCTACGCACCAAAAATGCCTTCTCAGACATTTTAACTTAAGCCATTGGAAGTATGGCACTAGTTCCTATGGCCTAGGTGCCAAACTGGTGCCTAAGTGTCCAAAACAACAAAAAAAACCTTTTTCATAGAGCCCAAGAAGTAAGCACCACCTGGGTGGCGGCTGGGAGCCAGACTTGACGCCCAAGCACCAGTCTCTCAAATTGGTGCCTATTCGCCAGGGTCCAAGAGTCTAGATGCTAGACACTTCCCGAATCACGAAAAAGGGCCTTTCTAGGAGCCGTTTTTACTCCCAATGCAGTCAAAATTGCAGAGCCGTGATGCTGAGCCTTGGGATGGTCAAAGAGGGTGTGAAATACTTCTTTTACCCTCCCTTTAGAAGAATCTTAGGGAGTCTATTGGGTGTTTTTCTGTCAATTTTGACATATGTTGGCTTAAATTGGGGGAACCTCTCATTTCCCCTATTGACGTCTATCGCGTTGATCCTTGTCTCTCGCTCGAGCTCTTTGGAGCTGGCGCTAGGGCTCCGTCTCCCTTTTCTCTCCTTCTTCATCGGTAGGCGGTTGGAGAGAGCTTTTAAGGAGAGCTTGGAGAGGCTTTTTGGGGAGAGCTGTGAGAGGTGTCATTGGGAGAGGGCCCCCCTTTTGGAGAAAGCACGGGAGGAGGAAAAGCTTCTATTCCAGCCCTTCTTCTTCTTCTTCTCCTACATATTCATCCACCACATGTCTCAAGAATTCATAAAAAGACCATCATGTGGAGAGCTTCCACCTAGCTTATAGTATTGATGGAAGATTGTCGGAAGTCGCCAGAGTGTTTCTGGAGCGCCGAGCGCCGCCGAAAATGCGAGC
>NW_018241647.1:0-1100 GCF_001263595.1 Phalaenopsis equestris
GAGACAGAAAGCCATTGGATGATAATTATAGATATGGTGATTAAGCACATTAATTTGATCAAATTAATAGTGTGGTTGTTCCAGATGATCAATGTTTTGTTGAGTTGTTCCTATTTGTTTTTGAAGCATAATACAATATACTACCATCGAAAAAGTAGTCCAATCCATGCAATTGACTCTATAGAAAAATAGAATAATGAAGCAATCAAAGCATTTAACATGCTAAAATTTCATCAATGGGTAAGCCAACACTGAGTTATCTTGAAATCATATTTAAAACCTTCACACACTTTAATATTCATTTCTGTTATTTTTTGGTCAACGATTATATTTATAATTCTTTAATATTACTCCCATTTCAATGCTTATGCGACCCCAAGCTTTGTTATTCTTGTTCGGCGTCAAGTTCAATATAAGGCGTAGGCAGACAACTAATGAAAGGATGGAAAGCAATGAAAGCACAGAGCATAAAGCTTAAACTTCGATTCCAAACTTAAGGGAAGAAAAATATTCAATGCGATAGAATGATAGCCGTATGTAAGTAAAATGATAATAATAATAATAATGAATCAACATGTTTATTCGAGCAAAAGAACCATAATATGCTAAGATAGAATACAATTTTAGTTTGAAGAGAATTGGTGCGTGCTGAAAGATTTGTGGAGCTAGAGTAATGATTATTTATTATCTTAGGATTGCATGAAAAACCAGCACATGCTTAGAGAGTTAAAGAGAAGTAAGCACCTTAACTTTTTATGTGAAAAAAGTTTGATAGGGGAAGAAAATCACAGGATCTAGCCCAGTTGAAATAATCAACTATTAATGATGAGTTTACTTATTGAACGAGTCGAACACGAACTCATTGACTAACCGAACACGAACTGTTCGCGAACAACGAGCTTTTTTTGACAACCCTACCCCTGCATTCACCATAACAATTTTCCCATAGTTCAACAAAGCGAGTTGCAACTCCGACAATATTATTATTATCTAACCATTAATAAAATGGTAATAATAATAATAATTATTATTTTTTTATAATTATTATAATAATCGTAAAAATAATAATCGTAGTGGTGTATGAATGAATCTAAGCCATG
>NW_018241648.1:0-966 GCF_001263595.1 Phalaenopsis equestris
AGAAAGTGTTTAAAGTAAATGGTCATAGACTGAAATCTTATTTAGTACGAGACCAACATAAATTTTACAATCGAATGATGTTGGGTCGACTAGAATAAGCAATGGTTACGTCGGGCTGAAGACGTTAAACCAAGTGCTTTGTGAGAGGCAGCCCATAGTTATCTGTGTGTTTGTTTTTATTATTATGTTGGTTTGTTTGAATTAGAAACTTTTGGTAGTATTTTGAATATATAATGAGTTAGTGACTATTCTAAGACATTAAAAGATGACTTAGACATGTTGGAACACATATTTGGATGTTAAGTTGACCTGTGCTAAATTTAGCACTCACACTTAAGCACCAATATCTGGCGCTTAAGCACGACAATTAAAAACATGTGCGAATTTTGGTTTCTAGAAGTCTTAACCATGATTTAGTTGGATTTAACCTGGGATAGTAGTTCTAAGACGTTCCTAGGAGTTATAGAGGAGTTTTAAATCCTATAATCAGAAGGGTATGAAGAGAAGTCTGACCACACTTCCATTTAATCCTATATTTTAAGTGAAGTGTGAGAGTTTTGGAAAAATGACATCTTGGGAGAGTGATTTAAAGAGCAAGGAGGAAGTAATGATGAAGGAATTTGTTAATCAGAGTGCGCTCAGAGGGCACAACAAATGCAGAATGGTTTCTTAGCCATTAGTATTAAAGGTAAATCTGAAATGATCAACAAAATTGAGACTGTCATGGTTTTACTAAAGACAAAGGTAATTGAGATTCATGCACATCTGGAGCATATTGGATAGCAATTGAAAATACAATTTAGCCATACTAGTTATATAGAGGAAGCAGATAAGGAGATGTATCTTAAACAGAAATGGATAGAAGAATATAGTATCAAAGCACACCACCACCGTCTGTTTTATCAACTTTATATTTTGATTGCCCTGGGAGAGACTAATGAAAGACCAGAGTTTGTCGCAACAAAT
>NW_018241649.1:0-2922 GCF_001263595.1 Phalaenopsis equestris
ACTAAACCGAGGCTTTCACTCTAGCATTTTTCAACCCAATGGGCATTATACTATAACAAATTATATCCTTAGTGGTGACAAAAATTTTTTTTCTCTGTATCAATCGGGTGCATCTTGATTTGATGGTTGTCGGGAAAAGTGTTCAAAAAGCTCAACACCGAATGCTCGACTACTGAATCCACTAGTGCATCGATCCTTGGCAGGGAGTAGTTGTCCTTCAGGCCAGTAGAGTTTAGATTGGTGAAGTCGATACACATCCTCCACTTCTCATTGGCCTTCTGCACAGTTACTACATTAGAGACCTGTTCTGCACCTCCTGGATGTAGCTAGCTTCGTTGAACTTCAATACCTCTTCCCGGATCGGCTCCACCAGCATCATAGTCGAGGACCTAATTTTTTGTTTCATCGGTCGGGCGGCTGGATTGACGTTTAGCTGGTAGCAGGTTATATCGAGCAGCATGACAGGCATCTCCATCGCTGACCAGGATAAGACATCTCGATAATTCTGGAGAGTTTTGATCAGTTCTTGTGCCCTGTATCAAAAACCTCATTGATTAGGAAACACTTACTGGGCTTCCCTTCGACCACTGACAATTCTAGGATGGTCTCATAGTTTTGGAGATCCCCTTCCATTTGGTGTTGCGGGTTGAGTGGCTCCTGCTCTATGTTGTTGACCGCCCAAAGATATTAGATCCGGGACTACAAGTTTTCACGACCTTACAGTCATTCAAGAGCAGGCTGCCGAAGATTGCATCATATGTTGGCGGTGAGTCTACCAACAAGAAGTCTTCCATGTGTGTGAACTGTTTGTCACCTCTCCCTAGGTGCTTAGCGGTGCTATCACTTCAAGTGTTTTCTTTCTCTCGGCCTGAGAGTCCAAAGAGTGGGCTGACTGGTGCTTTCAATTGGTCGATTGGAAGGTTCATCTTGTGAAACACTGATTTGAACAAGATGTTCGAGCATAGGTCGCTCGTTTGAAGCATCTTTTGACTGGCGCATCTGGAGAGTTCTCTGACTCCTCTAAAGCTAGCCGGAAAAAATCCAGCGATGTGTATGGTGTTTTCCCTTACGGGTCATTTAGGATTTCTTCAACTGTAGTCTTCCCATGCCTTTGTGTCGTCGCTCTGGGCGCCATGACCTCTTTAAGCACTCTAGCTATCAACACCTTGACTAGGCTTCGGAGGTGTCAGCATTCCTTTGTATCATGGTCGTGGTCACGATGGTACGCGCAATACCTCTTAGGGTGCTGGAGAAAAGCTCCAGCCCTCATGGGGGGGTGCCTTCTTGAAGTATTCTTTGTTTTGAATGACTTTTACTAACTCCGCCATGGATACTCTTGGGGGCTTGGCCCTTGATGTCTTGTATTCGTTCGTCGACCATATGATAGTGTGATAGCCGCTGGTTTGTATACCTCTGCTGACCCCCACAATGGTGGTTTCTGTCATCCCCCTGTTCTCCAGGGGCGACCGATTGTTTATGCCATGGACAGATGGGTGGACATTGACCATCCCTCAATCTTTACCTGTTGTTCTGTTGGGCTCTTTTTTGCGGGCGACAGTCAGATGATTCCACTTTATAATAGGTGTGGTTTTGCCGACGTACTCCTCTACGACGATGTGAATGTTGGTCAGTTTAGCCAGGGTCTTTGGATGTTGCATGCCTAGAGCGTATCATAATCGCTCTCTTCTCAGTCCCTGGGATAAGACTGCATGTGCTACTCAAAGATCCAGGCCCTGCATATCCAGCATCTTCTGAAATCGAGATGTCGGCACATAGGCTTTCATGTTGCCCCTGTAAGGCTTGAAAGCTTTTTCGCGACTTCTGCATGCTGGCAAATTGTGTCACCAAAATTCTCTTAAAATCAACAAAAGAGGTGATTACCTCAATGATCGTGGTCACAATGGTACGCGCAATACCTCTTAGGGTGCTGGAGAAAAACTCCAGCCTTCATGGGGGGTGCCTTTTTGAAGTTTTCTTTGTTTTGAATGACTTTTACTAACTCCGCCATGGATACTCTTAGGGGCTTGGACCTTGGTGTCTTGTATTCGTTCGTCGACCGCATATGATAGCGTGATAGTCGTTGCTTGGTATACCTCTGCTGACCACCACAATGCTGGTTTCTGTCATCCCCCTGTTCTCCTCTCCCTGGGCGACCGACTGTCTTCACGCTTAGGACAGGCGGGGGGACACTTGCACATCCACCATCCCTCAGTCTCTACCCGTTCTTCTATTGGGCTCTCTTCTGCGGGCGACAATCAGATGATTCCACTTTATAATAGGTGGAATTTAGCCGATGTCCTCCTCTACGACAATGTGAAAGTTGGCCAGTTCAGCCAGGGTCTTTGGATGTTGCATGCCTAGAGCGTATCATAATCGCTCTCTTCTCAGTCCCTGGGATAAGATTGCATGTGCTACTCAAAGATTCAGGCCCTGCATATCCAGCATCTTCTGAAATCGAAATGTCGGCACATAGGCTTTCATGTTGCCCCTGTATAACCAGCCACAGGGCTAGCAAGTTTTTTCGTGGCTTCTGCATGCTGGCAAATTGTATCACCAAAATCCTCTTAAAATCAACAAAAGAGGTGATTATCTCAGCAAGTATTCCATTAAACCACCTGAAGTTTGATTTCCTCTATGTGGTAAAGAAGAAACGTCACTTCAGCATGTTGGTATTCTTCAACAGACAAACATACGACTCAAAATATGCGATAGGGTTGTTCGAATCATACCAATCCTTGTAAGAGTTGAACGACGAAACTTTGAACTTTTCTTTTGGTTCAACGACTGAAATCTGCCAGAACACATTTTGTGGCTGGTGAGGGGCAGCAATGTGCTCGAAATGTTGGGTCCAGTGCTGCAGATCCAGCACTGTCTTGGTAGTCTCCTTCTCCGTCCAGGGCTTGAGCTGCCCTTCGGCTGTTG
>NW_018241650.1:0-834 GCF_001263595.1 Phalaenopsis equestris
CCACAGAACTTTGTTGTCGGCAACCGTTGCCTCCATGCTTAGGTAAATATTTTTTTTATAATTGCTGGATGATGAGCTCAAGATATTCAGGGAATTTCGGGTGAGTGATGTGCCACTTCAAGCTACCATCCTTGCTACTCACGTCACGCTAGCCACATAGCTATGGGTGACAATTCTATAGGTGCCAGCGGTGAGCACACGGACCGGAGGACTGCAATTTCTTTAGGTTGGTCGACAATACGTCCATTTCTACGATATCCCAACTGGATACTGCTGCTCAGAGTTTGACAGTATAACAACTTGAGAACACCGTTTGTGGTTCGAGTGCTTCCATTTCTACGATATCCCAGTTGGATAGGTTTGCTCGGGGTTATGGGGTGTCAGAACCGGGCAACATTACTCGCGATATGCTTCTACATTTTAAAGTCAATATTTTCATTTTTTTTCCTTTTAATTTTAACATGTTATTTTTTCTTTTTGTCTCATGATACTTCACATTAGTTTGTGAAGGTGTATTTCACTTTTGTATATGTAACTGTGCTTCTTTGATGTGATCGAAAATATGTGAGTGATATGAATGTGTGAGTGATATAAATGTAAAAAAAAAGCATTTGTGTGAGATATGTACATGTAGAAGAATTGGTTATTTTATTTTACTATTTTGTAGCACCTTGAACATTTTCCTACATGATATTATGTTATGTGTCTAGGATTTGTTTTGAAAGTTTTACATACACACAGCTCAACTCTTTTATATTTTTCATGCGTGTGACTGTCAAAACTCCTTTTTTTGTGATTAGGAAATGAGTAAATTTTTCTTCTATGAATTCATGA
>NW_018241651.1:0-1195 GCF_001263595.1 Phalaenopsis equestris
GGTAAGTGACAAGCTTTCCAAAATATTAGCCTATACGCGGACATTCCTATAGGAGTTCTATATGCAGTCCTATAAGCCCAC
Organism: Phalaenopsis equestris; assembly: GCF_001263595.1. Taxonomy (NCBI): domain Eukaryota; kingdom Viridiplantae; phylum Streptophyta; class Magnoliopsida; order Asparagales; family Orchidaceae; genus Phalaenopsis; species Phalaenopsis equestris. Next base: position 82 of record NW_018241651.1, read on the forward strand.
AAAGCATAGTCAAGTTTGACTGACCAATCCATTTTTGTTGGATTCACAGATTTTTCCATAATTCTTTTAATTTCTTGATTGGATAATTCAACCAAAGTACTTGTCTAAGGATGATAAGCAGTAGAAATCCTATGAATTATATGATATTTCTTTAATAACTTCTCCATAATGAAATTTCTGAAATGACTTCCCCCATCAGTAATGATAAGTCTCGGCATCCCAAATCCACAAAATATGTTTATTTTCAAAAATTTTGCAATATTTTGAGCATCACATATACATAGTCCACTGCTAACAGAATATATAAATTTTTGAAAGATAGTATAAATGGTCCTATGAAATCTAATCCCCAAACATCTAATATTTCAACTTTGAGCATATAATTGAGGGGCATCTCATTTCTTCTAGAAATATTGCCTACTCTTTCACATCTATCACAAGTTTTAATATAAGCATTAACATCTCTAAAAAATTGTAGGCCAATAAAATCCAGATTGTAGAATTTCGTATGTTGTTTTATCAATACAACAATGTCCCCCAAAATCAGAATTATGACATTTTTGGATAATTTCATAAGTTTCTTCTAATGGTACACATCTTTGAATGATCAGATCCTTTTATTGTTTATATAATATGGGTCATCCCAAAAATAAGTCTTAGCTTCAGAAATAAATTTCCTCATTTGTTGGTATGTCATTCCATAGGGTTTAAGATCACTAACAATATAGTTCACAATGTCGGCATACCACGAAACATGCCACTCATTTACAGTGAATAACTTTTCATCTAGAAAATGTTCATTAATTTCTTTTTCAAAACAGAGTGGTTTTTCTAATTTAAGCCAAGACAAATGATCAGCAATTTGATTTTTAGTTCCCTTCCAATCTACTATTTCAAAATCAAATTCTTGTAAAATAAAAATCCATCATATAAGTCTCAGTTTAGTATCCTTCTTTTCATTAAGTACTTAATAGCAGAATGATCTGTATGCACTATAGAATGAGTTCCAATCAAATATGATCTAAATTTATTAAAGTCATATACTATTGCTAATAACTCTTTCTCAGTTGTTGTATAATTAATTTGAGTTTCATTAAGAGTTTTACTATCATAG
>NW_018241651.1:4169-21709 GCF_001263595.1 Phalaenopsis equestris
TCAATCATGGAAATTGGTTGAGAAAAATTCATTCCAAATTGGTCTAACTTCCTTGAAATTGCAGCAACTTGATTTGCTAACATAGTAAATGCATCAGTTTCATGAATGTTGGCTACTTTCTTTTGATTTACCCTCTCATAAAGCCATTGAAAATTATTGGTATCCATCTCTTCAATTAAAGCATAAGCATCATGAAATTGTTTTGACATCAATGAACCACGAGCAGCGGCATCGATAATAGATCTAAGAGAACCAATTAATCCATTATAAAAGGTTTGAATTATTAACCAATCTGGCATAGCATGGTGTGGAAACTTTCTTAAGAGTTTTTCAAATTGTTCTCATGCTTCATAAATAGTTTCCCCTTCAAACTGATTAAAAGATGTAATATCATTTTTAAGCTTCGTAGTTTTTTGTGCTAAATCACCCCAAGTTCTGATAGATTAATGTGCTAACAAATTCAACCACATCTTAGCTTTATCTCTCAGTAAGAAAGAAAATAACCTAAGTCTTATGGCATCATCTGAAACACTATTGTATTTAAATGTAGCACACAATTATAGAAAATTGGCAAGATATAAATTTGGATCTTCAGTTGGTGATCCTCTAAACTGATTATTTGATATCATTTGGGTAATAGCAGGTTTAAGCTCAAATGAATTAGCCACTACATTAGGTTTTTGAATACTACAATGAAGTTCATCTACAGTAGGGTTCGCATAATCTCTAAAAGGTCTAAACTCCGGATGAATTTCAGCATTTTGATTATTTTGGTTTATCATTTCTGTAATTTTCTTGGATTTTTCAAGATTTTTAATATTTTTTGGTGTTTCTAATTTTTCTAATAGTTCTTTCTAATTCAGAATCGTAGGGCACTAGTCCTTCAGAACCTGAACTACACATACAATAACATAAAATAAAATAAAATAAAATAAAATAAAATAAAACATACAAAATGAGATACAATATTTAAAGTTTAAATAAGACTTTCTAAAAATAGAAATTTACTTAGTTTTCTTCCCCGACAACGATGCCAAAAACTTGATCTCGTACCTAATGCTTTTGCACAGTATAACAATAGTTCTGATGGTATTTTTCACTTATATTTCCTTACTTTGCAACAAAACCAAATATTTGATCCTGAAAAAAATAAGAATTTAAATTTTAAATTTATATATAGTTATATTGGGATACTACACAAGTATAGGTATTGTTATCAAGTAATATAGGACTTTTTGATTAAAACCTCAATATCAAACCCACAAGGAAGATATGCAATATGCACTTTTCGAAAAACTTTATATTTTTAAAAAGAGAATTATTTAAACTAAAGATGTTTTTGTAGTAAAGAAAGTTTAAATATTTTGGGTAATTTAAATATTTTGACAAAAACAGAACAAATTTGAAAAGATAACCTGAGTTTTTGTAGAAGAAAAGCACTAAATATGAAAATATCTTTCTCTTTATCATGAATCAGTAATAAGTATAGGAATTTTATTATGGAAGTATGGATATTGTGTTGTGCCAAATAGAAGCAATAATATTCTTTACCCTTACTAGAGATGCTATAAAGAACATTGACTAATTTAAAGTTTGAATAGTTCTGAAAATTGACTAACTCTACACCCTTGAATGAATATTTCCCCATTTGTTTGCACTCAATCATATGAACTACATTCTAATTCATTCAACCTCATGTGATTCTTTCCAATTGTTGACTGAGATAATACCAGCCTGATTCTTACATGTTCTCACATTAAATTTAACATATGGATTGGTCAAATTAAGAAGTAAATGAAAACTCAAATCCATGGAGAAAACAAAACCACACTTTTTTTTAAAAGAAGATATCATTGTCAAATCAACAACAAGTCTCAATTAAAACCAAAAATAGTCTAAAATAAAAAGACAAAAACTTATCTTAAGTCCTCCACCAAACTCTTAAAGTTTCTTTGAATCTCTTCTCTTTTTTTTACAATCAAAACAAAATAACAAAAAGGATAAAATAAATAAAAAGTGGTTCTTGAAAATCTCTCTGAACTAACTCCCTAGAGATGAACTTTCAAAACTTGCCAATATTTTGAGGACTCTTTTCTAAGTCCTCTCTTCTTTCTTTTTTAGTTTTCCAAGAGGTGCCTTAGGATCTCTTCAAAAGGATCTCTTCAAATTTTCCAAGAGGTGCCTTGGGATCTCTTCCAAATGTGTCTTGATGCATCCTTTCATGATAAGAGACGCATCCTTTCATGATAATTTTTGTCCATGGTGGTCACAACCACCTATTAAGCCAATAGATGCCACAAAAACCTCTTCAAAATTGGTGAAAACTGATTTTACTCATCTAGTAATTGTTGCTGGCACTTAAGCATGGGGTCTCGATGCTAAGGCGTGGCCTTCTCTGTTTAATCGGCACTTATGCGTCGGATGTAGCGCTAGGTGTCAAAACTCTTTTGCACAATTTTTCACCTTTTTGCTCCAAATTTGATCCTTTTTCACTCCTTTAAGCATTTTTTCCATTTTTACTTGTATCTGCAAGAAATACCTTCAATGAAAGTGTAATATATCAAAAATAGGTATAAAAATGTGTTTAAAAACATTATATATTTTAGGTGTATCATTAACCCAACTGAACCATCTGATTTCCCTCAGCACCCAAACCAGCCTTGGTGGTTGAGTCCAACCCAGATCCTTGTTTTGACCCAATTTCACCCAAAATAGCTCTTCCCCCATTCCAATTCAATTCAACACCTTTACACATGGCCAACCCCAATTGATTTCACTAAACTCAAGCTCGGACCTTCCTAAGTCAGATGGTGACCTGAGCCTGGCTGGTCGGCCACCTTAGCTGCCGGAAAACCCAAATCCAAAAGCTACCTCTTTGCTAAAACCCAAAATTAAACCCATCCAAGCTGTCTCATCTGAATTTGATTGTTGTGCATTTTTGCCCTCCAAATAAGCAGCCAAAGCCACCTAATGGTTGCCCCAATTACAGCCTCCAAGCCCCTCTATTTAAACTCACCCTCCACGACCAAGAAGGGAGAGATTGCAATTCCTTAGGGAGACTCTGCCAAATTATTCCTAGAGCTTCTCCAAGACTTCCTAAGTCTAATCCAACCATCTTCAAGTCCTTAAATCCGCTGCTCAAGCTCAATTTTGGAGCTCAAAATTAAGCACAAAACAGGACATCCCTCTAGACTCCACCAAATTTAAATTAATTACACCCACACCATCCCCTGAGCGAGAGAAGATGATCCCCTATAGAAGCCCCATCACTAGACCACCCTAGGGTGGACTTTGATTGAACCCCTAAATCGACCTTGGTCGATTTCATACCTAGGCATTTCACCATGGGTTGAGGCTTCATCTAGGAGCTCTCGAGACTCAAGGCAAGCTTTTAGAAGCATCCATTCAAGGCCACACCTCTTGGGCAAAGGTATTGAACTCTCCCCTTAAACCAAGATTCATTTAATTCTCCACACTCATAGACTTGATTTAAGGCTTGATTAACCGTATGGATCTGTTCTCCTAGTCAAAACTAGTCTATAGGAACAAACTGTACTTAATTTGGTTGAGTATTAAGAGAGACATTAAGGTTTGAAGTTGGACAATTCTCAAGCTAAGGATTTGGGGATGATGAACTGATGACGTCCATTTTCACATGTATTGGATGAACGGACAAGATTGCACCAGATGGAGTCTTGATGTGTGAACAGCGGGTCAAGTCAGTGCTGACTAGGATGGCGGTGCCGAACCAAAATACGCCGCGTGGAGCTTTGGAGCCACCGTAGGTGCATGTGGCGCCGCGTTACTTAAGAAGAAAAATAGGGATTTAATTGATTTATTTAATTCCCATAACTTCAAAAATGCATATCTTGGTGTAGAAAAATCACAAAAATAAAATAAAAATACTCTCTTGCTCATTGAATAGAGGAGAACAGTGTGAAAATAATTTCATATTTTTTTGATGCATGTATGATTTTTAATTAAATAAATGGTGTTTTCCTTATTTGGATTCTTCATTTGTATAGATATTTCACCATGAAATAATTTTTGGGACTTTGATTCTCTCTGTCATGAGGGATCTTTCCTTATTTTTCCAAGACTAGGGGGAATCTCTAGACAGAGATCTCTATTTTTCGAGTATATCATGCCTATTTTGGTAAAATAATTATTAAAATTAGAATACTTATAAAAAAAATACAAAATTTGTTTTGATAGGTTCACTATGATCAGGGGACCCTAGGAAAATTATAAAGTTGGTTTAATTCATTAACAATAATCTAAATTGTCACCAACCCTAAAAAATGAAATAAAATTACTTTGGAGTAAATTTATATTCAAAAGAACTCCCATAAAAATTTCAAGTCAATTGGAGTTAATTTAACTACTAAAATGGATTAATTAAGTGAAATGGTATTTTTGGTATTAAAATGACTATAATAATTAAAATACATCTCAAAAAATCACCAAATTGGTTTTAGGAGTTCTTTATAACCAGAGAAATCTAAGAAAAATAAAATTGAAATTAAAATAAACACTTAATTTTTTAGCTAATTTTAAAAGAGAAATCTAAGAGAAATAAAATTGAAATTAAAATAAACACTTAATTTTTGAGCTAATTTTAAGCTTCTAAATAATTAATAATTAATTAAAAATCATAAAATTACAAAATTGCAAAATTGTAAAAGCACACTAAAATATCATTTTTGGGCCTCTTGATCACTTGGGACAAATCAAAATGATTTTTCTAATTTCCTAAGTCAAGATATTAATTTTCAAAAGCTTAAAATGTATTTTCTTTAATTCTCCACAAAAATAATTTTAATATTTAAAATATAAATAAAAAAAATATGAAATTTATTTCTTTGGGTTCTCTGGACTTAGAGATATTTAAGAAAAATTTATAACTTAATTTTTCACTTAAATAATATTTTATATTTAATTAATTCTCAAAATAAATAAAAAATTTGTAATAATAAAATTAAACCTCTAAAAATCATGAAAAATTAGTCTAAGTGGTCCTCTAACCTAGTTAAGCCTTCAATAAATTTCTTAAGGACAGGGGTTTTGTTTTGGTTGAGCTATTAAATTTTCATTCAATATCTCTATTTTTGCATTAAAAATAATTATAAAATTAAATAAATTCAGAAAAATCACATTATCTCCTCTAATATTTTAATTGACTCATGAGTGAGGTAATATAAAATTTTCAAGATATTTGAGTTCAATTTAATGAATTATAGGGTGTTAAAGCCTTAGGGGTAGAAAAGGGTAATTTTGGAATTTATGGCTTAAGTAATATTGAGGCTTAACCAAAGGGCTAAATGGGCAACAAATAATCTTAAATGAAATGATAGCAACCAATCTCACTTTAAATTTCTTAAAGATAAATTTGTAATTCCTTAAATTAGTGAAGTTTGCAAGATTGATTAAATAAGAAGATATTAAGGTGAGGTTTTGATTTTGAATTATCATAACTCACTAATTTTAAACCCCAATAAATGGTGTATGATTCTTGATAATGATTAAGACTATAAACATTTAAAGCCTTTTCTTAAAACTGTAAATCTACCCATTAAGTTCTAAGGGCTTAGTAGTGAACTAGACTTGTAAACTTGGTCCAATGAGGTTTAAAAAATCATCTATAATTAATTTAAAATTGTTTACAACACTACAAGCCCATTCTTCAAAAATCAAACTAGCTAAGCTTCTTAATTAAGTCAATTTGCCACTAATGGTTTTTACCTATATAATTTATAAATAAAACATTAAGTGAATAATTACCTCATTTTTAGGGTTGGCTAAAACATCAGTTCATTGAGCATAAGGGTATGATGAGAATGAGTTATTAAGCAACAAAATGAGTTTGAACAAACTCAGGAATTGTTTAAGGCCCAAAAATGGGTTGCGAGTTTGAGACTTTTTCAAGAAATTGTGAGATATCAGGGGCTCGGTCCTTAGACCTTTTTCATACTCTTTTGGATATCTTGAAGGACAATTAAAACTCATTATGCTTTGCTTAAGAAACTGTCTATATAGGTAAATAAATAGGACCCACTAAGATATGACATAGGATTAGGTAGAGGAACGAGAAGACTCGACGGGTACACTTTTATAGTTTACATCACCTTCTTTTCCTGCTCTCTATTTACTGTACTTTTCTTGCTCGTGAACTTGCATGTTAAACAATGATGTCACCCTATATGTCAAAACCAACACATCTAGGATAGCCATCAAATCAAAACCAAAACTAAAACCGAACAAGATAAAATTCACCATCACAACATTCAAAATATAAGATAATTGAAAATTTAATCACAAACAAAATAAAATAAAAAAATTGCAATTCAATTAAAATGTGTTTATCAGATGATTGGGAATCCCTCAGAGGAGGTAACCTACGGTTGCTAAAGAGATTTCCCATGGTCTAAATGAAAGTATGGAACTCATTAAGTTGAGTTTAATAAATTCATTTGGACTAAGTGAATCCAAAAAAAATAGTGGTGTCGGAACAAAGGAACCGTAGGATCCTAACCGGTTTTGTACTAATCAACTTTAATATCCCCCATAAAATTTAAATAATCATAACCATAGGAAATATCTGATTTGATATCATGACTTGACACATTAGAAAACTTAAAGTAGCCACGACGAGGAGCTTGGAGCTAGCATCTTGGGCAGTATGGCTATCTTCAACAGCAAAACATATCTACACCAGTTAAACCATTCTTTAGAATTAAACAACAATCCATAGAACTTTGAGGTTGTTTGCTTATGCAACATAAATCCTCAACTTATCTTTAAACCTTTGTATAGCCCTGTTATACAATACAAGCCCTAACTAGTTTTAGGATTTCTAGGTTATCGTTCGTCACGACCTAAATCCTCACATCTTTCAGGCTATTTGTGTGATTTTTTTACACGAATATAAGCCCTAATTAATAAAATTTGAAGGATGAAATATTCAACGGTTATATTCTCCAAAACTGAAGCTGAACAGTAGGATTGCTTGAGAAGTCACTGAGGTTCTCCTCAAGATCTGTGACATCCTCTAGCTCTTCTTCTTTCGGATTCCAAAATAATATGTTCTAAATTTGAGTCATTCCCTTTTCACACATCTTTATCTGATCCCATTGAAAATTCCTATCCCTTTGACCCATTGAAAAGTCCTATCCCTTTGAAATTCTTGAAGACAATATCCCCTAATTTTTATTGAGAGTTTTTTTAGGTGACTTCGGCTATCTAAGATGTAATTAACTATAGTGGCTTGCCCTTATAGGAGGCTTTTCTGAATCCTGCTTAATATAAACCATATTTAATTTTCATATTAAATTGGGGAACTTGTTGACTTATAAATAAAAATGGTTTCAAAGACTTAAACGGAAGTCATATATTTATTAGTTTGTTTGATCGAGTTTCACCCTCAAGTCTTGTGTTTATCTTTCAGGATAGATACATAGCTTGAGGTATAGTTCTCTTTCATCTAAACTTTGAAAGATATGGGATAAGTTTAATTTCATATTTTTCTAAAACTAAATATACATATGTAAATTAAATGTCCCTACGAAGCGGGTGACGATATTTCCATTCCAGCAACCGACAGCTTCCACAGAACAACCGCCCTAAAATTGTGTCAACAGCTTCTGGCGACTTCATTGGGAAATAGCTTCTCTCTCCATATTAATCAGGGAATATTTTCTTCATACATTAGTGATGGCTTCATGCCCTTTATGGACCAAATTACCCTTCTTCCATTGGCATGCTTCACCCATTTCTTTCTTAGGGAGGTACGGTCAACTCTTTCGGACTTCAGGACCATCTGTTCAATCACCTTTAAACAAAGAGGTTCAGGAGTTCATTAGGTTTTTCTTAATCTTTGTGTGGTTGGAACTCTAATAGGTGTGTTAGTGGACTAGTTTTGCCTGGGCATTGTGCGTTGTAAAGTTGGTCCTTCACTAGGTCCTAAACTTCACTTTCCCCTTCGAGCTTGGTTTGTTATTTTGCAAACTAAATTAAATTGTGCCACGTTGTGCTTACTCTTTAACCTTTATTATTTAATTAATTAAATCCTTCTACTTTTAAACTATTTTTACTAAATTTAAACCTTGACAAACTAAAAATAAAATAAAATTTGCCCAGTCTACGAATCGGCCTTTGTTAATTTTTAGTGTTTGCACTAAAATTACAAGGTGCTGGCCAAATAACTAACCCCAGAGCTTTTTTTTTTAAGCTGTTACAATGGCGTTCCCGGCGCTCACCTTTTCCTGTAACTTGCCAACTAGCCGCAACACTCGCAATGTCGCTCCCACCATCAAGTTTGGAACTAGATTTGATGAACTGGAAGTTATTCTCGAAAAAGCCCCATTCATCATAATGAAAGTCGCCACTCCTGAAGTTCAGGAGCCTACCATTGAATTTATCCTGAACTATCCCCAAGATTTCCCTTCTTGTAAGAAGGTGAAAACTGCTCTTCCCCCGGCATCTGCTAAGTTTGTTGTCTCCTTTTCTGCTGAAGGAAAGGAGATTATGATCATGAAAGATGAAACTGAAGAATTTATCATCTCTTTGTCAGTGTTTGAGATTGGCTAAAATTCAAATTCTGTGCCGCTAACTCGAGCTCAAAGAAAGAACCGCAGCCAAAAAGCTCGGAGGGTAGCTAAGGCTCAAATTTTAGAAAAAGTTTCGGATGATGAGTTTCCTCACGAAGAGGAACTTGGATTACTAGAGATCTCTCCACTTTTTCGAGGGAGTAGGTTTCACCCACTGATGAATACTAATGGATATGAGAGTATTCAAAGGATTGTTGCTACTTTACCATCACTTCATGGTCGTAGTGAGGAGAAGGAGAAGCCCACTTCTATCTCTAAAGTCCGTACAACGTTCTAGAGACTGGCCACTAAGTGAGGATGCTCAATTGTTCAACTGCTTAAATGGGTGGGATGTGTGGTTTCCCCTTGTATGAAGAAGGAATTTCTGAAGGATGCCAAGATTGTCCGACGGTCCCACAAGTCAGCTGAAGCTTTACCAACACGTATTCCCATCAAATTCTGCCTGGAAAGTCAAATTGATATTGTTGTTACTACTACAAATTTTGTTACCTCTACCGCTCCAAGGTCTACAGGACTTCAACCGATTAATTCATGTCTCCGAGGACTCAACTAATTGTTGCCCATAAGAATGCCTCGAAAGGGGGAAAACATAGAGAAGTTACCCGATATTGTGTTGGTTTGCAATCTAGGGAGCATGCCTCTCTCCGACATGTCGATGCCTCTGTTGAGATATCCCTTCTCAATTCACCGTCGCCCTACCAATATGGTCTAGTGAGCCTGCAAGGTAGAATGGTGCAATGGAGCAAAAATTCAAAGTATCCAATATCGTTGCAACTATTGTTACAAAATTTGATGAACAAGTGAAGGATGTTCAGAAAAGTCCTCCAGACCTTAAAAGGATTTAGGAGGGGACAATTGAAGAGAAATTTGAAAAGCTCGGAGCTAAAATTTTTGAGTTAGCCAAAGAACATGGTGTAAACATTGATAAAGATGATGAGGATTTTGATTTTAATGATTATCTTGATGAAGGTTCCTTAGATGTTCATGTCATTGAGACTAGAGATACCTCTTCTATGCACAATGCCAAACCTCTCGTCGAAGGGAACACCGCAGATGATTTGCACAAGGCCATTTTCTTAAGAGATGAGCAAATTAGCCAAATGGAAAAGAGAATGAATGAGATGGCCACCACCATGGCCGCCATTGCTGATGTTGATGGACAATCCCAATCGCAGTAGGTCACTTCTCCAGGGGTTAACCAGCCTGAAATAATCCATATTACTGATGAACAAAGATAAGTTGCCTCGCTAATGGAGAAGAGTAGCAAAAGAAAGATCCCTCACCAAACACCATACCGGAAAAGATATTAAACAATTGGTAGAACAACACGTTCGGGAGGCCTTAGCCCAATCTAAAGGTGGTGCATTGATTTTGATGGGTAGACCTTACCCGGATGAGTTTAAAGCAGTATCGTACCCTAAGGGTTTTGTGTCACCAAGCTTGAAGAAAATTGACGAGACTCGAAATCCCAGGCAACATATAGAACACTTCTGAGTCAGTTGTGGCAACACCGGTAGAAACGACGCCTTACTCTTCTGACAGTTTGTCTGCAGCTTGTCAAGGATTTCTTTTGATTGGTATGATGAGTTACCCAATGGATTGGTCAATACATTTGCTGAGTAAGAACAGATGTTTGTGAAGACGTTTGCTGGAGCACAGCAACATGTTTCTATTAGAGATCTTGTAGTGGAGAAGCAAAGGCCCAACTAGACTCTAGTGGATTACATCTTGAGGTGGAGAAACCTTAGCATGAAATGTGAACCTAAACTACAGAAATAAAATGAGATTGAGATTTTGCTCAAAAATATCCATGGGCTAGTAGCTTTATTGCTCAAGGGACTCACCATCAAGTCCTTCGAGAAATTGTTAAGCAAATCCAGCAATTTACAGGAGGAAGTTAAACATATGGATTCTCAAGAGAAAATAGAGAAATCTAGGACAACCAGAGCATTTGAAAAGAAGTCTGGAATAGTGGCAACGGTTGATAAAGGAAAGCAACCAATAAAGATACAGGCAGAGTTATCTCACCAAAGTTCCCAGGAATCGTTATAGCATACTCAGCAACAAATACAACAATATGTCCAATCCAGCCAACAGTTATACCAGGGAGGACCATACCGAGCAAAAGGTAGAATGGGTCCAAATCTTGTAGAATGAAAGAGAAGAGTTTTTTATTTCAAAGATGAGGTTGTGTCAAAGATGTGCAGAAATTTAATGAAAAAGTCAGTGTTCAGATTGCCATAACTGAGAAAGCCCGAAGAAGCTGACAAAAAAGACTATCCCAATTTTTGTCCCTACCATATGCTAATGTCCGTAGACATATAATAGAACGCTGTTTCATTTTCAAGGATTGGCTCGAGAGGAATTACAAAGAAGGAAATATAACAATCTCGAAAAAATATTTAAAAGAACCTGAGAAAGGTTCTATGAATATGATTTCAACCAAGCCAATCATTCCAATAGATCCATATGCAGAAAAAGATGGGTGGAGCACAGTTTGGAGCAAGTCTTCTAAGAAGATACTAGATCAAATTTAGACTACTTCAACTTAGGTAGCCGTTCAGAATCTACAACCTGCTCAGCCTAAGTTAGAGATTTCGCCGGAGAAATCGCCACAACCGGAAGAGAGAGAAAAGAATGACGTCGTGAAGACTGATAGCAAGGAGGATAGTATAGAGGCTACATCTATTAGAATGGTTGTCTCGAATTTGGGGAAGAAAATCTTTGAACCCCTGGCCATGTATAATTATCTTTTTGCCCCCACCGGGGTATTATGAATATAATGATTATGATTTTGGTTGCATTTTAACTGCTTCTAATGATAATGTAATTGATTTTGTTCAATATAACTCCAATCTCAATTCCTAAACCGATCCTCAAATCTTACTAGATTCTGACAAAATCGTTAACAAGAATGAAGAAGAAGTTGACAACACCGTTTACGATAACACTAGGAGTGAGGAGCCAGTCATCGAGGTCAACGGTGCACCACTTGCCATCAACTTGGATCTCTCCGACAAAGAAGAAGAAATATCAGAAATTTTTCCTAAAGCATCTCAAGAAGAAGAAATCATGACAAAGAAGAAGAAATATCAAAAATTTTTCCTAAAGCATCTCAAGAAGAAGAAATCACAAAATTAATTCTAAGGAGCGGGAAGGTATTACCCTAAAGAACAGCTGTCACTCAGAAAGAGCTACCTTCTCAAGTGGAAGAGCCACATAACCAAGTGAAAATTGGAGGATTATACAAATTTTATTATAACGTGCTAGCTCATCTTAGGAGGTTTCCGGCCAAACTAAGCATTTACGATGCTCTAATCCTATCAAAGGAGATGAGAGAGTCTCTGGTTATAGCTATACTTAACCCAGAGATTTGCTTAGCGCAATTGGCTAGCACATCCTCGGATGAAGTTTGCTCATTAAAAGAACAGCCTGAGATGACATTCACAGGTGAAGACTTATTGCTTGACACTGCTGACCATAATTGAATTTTCTAGAGTTCTAGTAGATCTGGGAGCATCACTAAACTTAGTGAGTCTACGGACATTAGCATATTTGGATATTGAAGCTCAAGTGCTTAAAACCAATAAAATGATGTTAAGAGGATTTAATCAGAAGGGAGAAAGAGCCCTTGGATCGATTACCCTTGGATTGATCACACTATTAATGAAAGCTGGAGAATTAGTAACAGCCGCAAAATTCCACATCATCGATGCAGAAACTTCTTTCAATGCTCTACTCGGAAGACCATGGATTCATGAGCATAATATGGTTCCATCATCCTTACATAAATGCATCAATTATTTCAAATAAGGACAAGAACATTGTATTAAATGGGATTTACAACCGTTTTTAGTACATGAAGTGGGCATTCACAAAAATGCCACCTAATATGCACCTCCGAAGAAAGCCGTCTTTTCTCGTGAAATTGTATCAAATGAAGTGGAAGACACAAAAGAGTCACAAAGAAGAAGCCATTCAAATCCTCTCAACAATCTACTATTGTCTCTTCACAACGAGGTGGTAGAGGTTCCCTTTGCCCATACACCCGAGATCGATGCAAGGGACGTGGACGAGGAAGAACAACCACGATTGTTGAATGGACTAGGCTGACCATCAACATAATCATGGAAGAAAGTTCTAATGAAGAAATTTTCAAGGAATAAATGATGATGATAAAATATAAGAAACCTCAATACAAGATCTCCTTGAAAGACATGGAGAATGACGAATACAAGTCGATGTAAGATCGGATCAACCACTATGTGAATACCATAATCCTTACTCCAATCTACCCTCAATATGTTGAGAGTTTAGAGGTCAAGGAAGTCTGTAGTGTTGATTTGAAGCCAATCAAGTATTACTGTGCTTCCCCTTCTGTTAGTCTTGAAAATCATGTAAATTTAGAAGAGGATTCTAAAGAATTAACGGAATTACCTTTGGGTTAATTTTCTCCTTGTGCACAAAAATTAATTCAATAGGGATATGTGCCAAAACAGATGCCAAAGGATAAGCTACGACTTTTTAAAAAATTGTGGAATGTTAAAAGTTGAACTCCTAACTCGAAAGAAGGTCTTGGATTTGGTACCGTAGGACCAGTAGATGATTCAGAATTTTGCATGGTTGTTGCTAGTGAATTGGATGAGGATTGCCTCAATATAGAAGATGATCTCATGATCAATTGATAGTTGATGCTCCGCCGGAATTTGAAGAAATTAATTCAACGGTTGATGAGTTAAAAGAAATCAACATCGAAACTAAGGAACAACCTCGACCAACCTTCATAAGTTCTTTACTCGATGAGGAAGAATCCATAAAGATGAAAAAGTTATTATCAGAATTTAAGGATTTCTTCACCTGGAGTTATGATAAAATGTCAGAGCTATTAGCACAAGTTGTAGTACATAAGCTTAGAGTAGACAAAGATATGACCCCAGTAAAACAAGCTCCCTAAAGAATGCACCTCGAGATAGAGCAATAAGTCATTGTCAAGGTAGAGAAATTGATAAATGCTAACTTTTTAAGAGAAGAGCAATACCCCACATGGCTAGCCAACATTGTATTAGTTACAAAAAAGAATGGACAAATTTGTAGATGTGTTGATTTTAGGGATTTAAATAAAGCTTGTCCAAAAAATGAATTTCCGCTACCAATGCCAAAGTTAAGGGTGGACATCGCATCGACACATGAGATTTTCTCCTTTATGGATGGATCTTTACAATAAAACCAAATAAAGATGGCTCCTGAGGATGCCACACCTACAAGATTCAGGATGCTGATTGAGATCTTTTGCTACATAATAATGTCATTTGCATTGAAGAATGCTGGAGCAACATATCAATGAGCTATGACGAAGATCTTTGATGACCTCATTCAGAACCAAGTGGAATGTTACATGGATGATTTAGTTATCAAAAGTAAACAGAAAATAGATCATTTGTATGATTTGGGGATCATGTTCAAATCATTACAACAATATAATCTTAAGATAAATCCCTTAAAATTTGTCTTCGCTATTACCTCCGGGAAATTTTTAGGATTCTTTGTCCGTCATTAAAGAATTGAGATCGACCCAGATAAGATTAAAGCTATCTTGAAAATGCCTCCCCCCAAAACCTTGAAACAACTACGCTCCTTTCAAGGAAAATTAACATATCTGAGACCATTTATTTCTAATCTCTCACGTAAGTGTCAGCCCTTCTCATCATTAATAAAAATAATGTCAAATTTGTTTGGGAAGAGAAATTCCATCAATCTTTTGAGTATGTTAAATGATACTTAATGACACCTCCTATTTCGGCAGCCCCTATCCTTGAAAAAGTTTTGATACTTTATACCGCGGCCTTAGATGACTCTCTCGGAGCCCTATTAGCCCAAGTCAATGTCAAAGGAAAGGAAAATGCACTATACTACTTGAGTCACCATCTAATACCGACAGAGATAAAGTATCCACCTATCGAGAAGCATTGTTTAGCTTTAATTTTTGCCACTCAAAAGCTTAGGCATTACAAGCTTTCTCATAAAATAACCCTTCTTTCAAAAGTTAATCCATTATAATATTTGATGACCCAACCAACACTTTTCAAATGTCTAGCAAGATGGTAGATGATTTTATTACAATTTGATATAACTTTTGTTCTCCTCTACGCTATCAAGGAATAATTTTAGTAAATTTTCTCGCAGCGCACCCACTTCCAATTGGGTCCCCACTCAATGATGAATTGTCATATGAACAGATATTGTAAATAGAGCCCTCTAATACCAAGCATTGGGAGATAAATTTCGATGGAGCTTCTTCAGCCAAGAAAGATAAAGAATAAAAAAATGGTTATACTGGGCAAACCAAGGATTAGGCTAATTTTCATCCACCAGATAAGGGTATGTTGAGATTCTTCTACCACCTAACAGAGTCGTATACAAACAACAAAGCAGAATATGAAGCACTAATCACCGACTTGAATCTAGCAATCTCAATGGATATAGAAGGTATTGCCACCTATGGTGACTCACAACTCATCATTCAACAAGTCGCCAGACAATACAAAATTTTGAAACAAAAACTAGCAGAATACCACTGGTACACAATGAAGCTGCCTGAATAGATTCCTAATGCAACTTTCTACCAGATTTATCGAGGAGATAATGCCCATGTCGATGCTCTATTAAAACTTGCTAAGGAGCTGGCATGTTCATCGGAGGATTCCATTGATATTATAGTACAAGGAAGATAGGTTTATATTATGTCATATGCCCTGTGGGAGATGTTCTCTACAGAAGATCGTTCGATCAGATGTAGTTATCAGATGTAGTTGCGATGTCTGAGCAGAGCAGAAGCACAGAATATTGTCAAAGAGGTACATGTCAGATTGTGTGGTGCTCACCAGTCACGTCGAAGATGAAAATGAAGATCAAAATACTCAAGGGAAAATGACTAGAAGCACAACAACACTTGGAGCTCTACCAAGCAAGGATAGTGCAGGCTCATGACAAATTGGTCCACCCAAGGGAATTCAAAGTTGGTGACCTTGTGCTCACTCTCAAGGGACCTATTCTTGCACATCGTAAAATATGTGGAAAGTTTGAACCAACTTGGGAGGGACCATTCATCATAAAGGAAGTTTACTCATGAGGAGCTTACCAGTTGGTGGATATCTGGGGCTAAAGACCTATGTCGCCAGTCAATGGTTGCTACTTGAAGATATACTACCTGACGTGATTATGCTTGAAACCATTTGCTTTTGAAATTTTGATTGTTCTGGGGTTATTTATTTAGTCAAGCGTCTGTGACTGGGTCTGAAGTTTTGTAATAAATTAACCTCTATAAAATAAATAATTTTTGAATTTGCCCATTTTATTTTCCTTATTTTGTTTCTAATTTTAAAATTTAATTAAATTAAATTAAATAAATAAAATCTACAAATTATAAAAATTTATTGTCTAATAAGTGTTTCATTTTTTTTTCTTGTTAATGTTGAATGACAGCACACTGATATTTTTCTGCCCTTTGCAGAAGGATGTCAGGACAGAAGCTTATCTTCATTTTTAGAGATGGTCTAAATCTCACACTAAATGAAGAAAGGGTTGTTCAGGGTGGTATTATAGAATTTGACATAGACTTTATTCAAGTCAACGTAGAATATGAGAATCCATTGATGGACGTCGTCAGTCACCAAGAAAAGGAAGGATTACCTTCTCTGCTAAAGATGAGCACCAAATAAGACTCCTCAAGAAAGAGGGTTGACCTCAATTTTTGTTTAGAGGTTTAGTTTTTCCTCTTTAGTAGCCTAGGGTCTAGCCATAGGACTTTTCCTGTTGACTATTCCTAGAAAACTAGACATGGAACCCTCACCACTATAAATTTCAAACCCTTATCCACTCAATTTGAAGTTCCACATATTGCTCTCAACTCAAACCCTTCTCCACTCAATTTGAAGTTCCACATATTGCTCTAACCTCTAAATACTTAGTAGGTGGGGTCACTGTGGGGGAAACTCAAGATGAGTCACGCATAGGATTGTTGGACCTTAGGGTTGACCTTGGGTGTTGGTCTGGAACTAAGGCACTCACTACACTCACTACACTCATCTACACTCATCTACACTTACAATCACTCACAACCATGAACTCAAAATTTCTAGCCTAGATCTCTTGATCTTTTGGGATACTCATGTTGATGGTCCACTAAAACTACTAGCCCTTGGGCTATGGTTTAGCTAAGAACACTATGTAGAGGACCCAAAATGGGATTTTCATTGGTCTATGGCTTATTGGTAATGATTGGTACCTCAACTCTACCAAAACACCCATCTTGGCCTTTTGCCCCTAAAACACCCCCAATTACCAAAATACTCCTCTTGAGCTCAAAATCCCAAAAATTCCAAAAATTATCATAAAATTTCAATAAATCAGAAATAATCCCAATTTCATTTCTCTCAACTACCACATAACCCAATTTGGCCAATTTGACCATCTTTAACCAAAATCCCAAAATTACCCTTTAAAGACCAAAATTTCCCCAAATCCAACTCAAATGTCCATCAATTTGATCTCAAATGACCACAATTCCAATCCTAAACTCAAATTAACTTTTTATATGACCAAACTAAACCAAGTCCAAGCTCAATTGGTCCATGATTTGAGCCCAATTTTGATTTAGGTCAAAACCCTAATTTTGACCATATGACCTAATCTCACCAAATTGAACCCATAGCCTAGTCAATTGGCCCCAATTGATGTTGAAAAATCTTGATAACATTCATATATATCAAAATTAACCATTAATTAACCTTGATGAAGCCTCAAATCCATTTGATTTTGGCCTAAATCTAAAATTCCCAAATTTAGCCCCAAATTGGCTAAGTCCCTAACTTTCACCCAATTGATTGCCTTAACCTCCAAATTGGCATCCAATTCATGTTGAAAACTCTTCATTAA
>NW_018241652.1:0-767 GCF_001263595.1 Phalaenopsis equestris
CATTCTCTATATCTCTATTCACTCTCTTCTATTTCCTTTTTTTTCTCTATCTCTCTCCACCACAATGACATCCTCCCTCTATCTCAATCTATTTTTAAGGTCTCTTTTTTTTTAACTAGCTCTTCTCTCTCTACTCTCTCTCTCCATATTATATTTCTTCTCTCTCTCACACACAATCTTGTTATCTCTTTCTCCATATTTATCTCTATTATCACACTCTCCTCCCTGTCTCTCCTACAATCTCACACCGACTCACTATCTCACTTTCTCTCACCCACTTTCGCTTGCACTCTCTAAGTCTTTCTCACCCACTATCTACCTATCTCATACTCTCTCAATCTCTTTTTTATCTCTAATTTTCCCTCCTCTCTCCCCACTATGCCACCTATCTCTATCAATTTCTCACTCTCTATCCCTCCATATATCTTTTTCTATCTAATTCTAAACTTTGTTTATCCCTTCTCACTATCTTTTTTCTTTCTTTCCCTCCATCCCTCTCACCTGCTAACTCACCCTCTATCCCTCTCTTTACCTCTCTTTATCTATCTCTCTTGATCTTTTTTCTATCCCCGTTCTTTTTTTTGCTCTCTCCCATGCTCTCTCTCCTTCCTTTGTTATATTATTTCTTTCTCAACCTCCTTCTCCCTCTCCCTCTCCTCCCTCTTTCTCTATTCTCCCTCCCTCCCTCGCCTCTTCTCTCCTTTCTCTTTTCTTCATTTTCCTCTCTTCTCTTTCTCTCCCCCTCACTCTCTCTTTTTCTCTAACTC
>NW_018241653.1:0-427 GCF_001263595.1 Phalaenopsis equestris
TGGGATAGAGGAAGAGAGGGAAGATGTGAGAGAAAAAAACATGAATAAGAGATTAGAGAGAGAGTAGACTGAGGGAGAGAGTGCGAGATAGTGACATAGAGTGGGCAGAGAGGGAGAGAGATGACAGAAAGTAA
This sequence comes from Phalaenopsis equestris, assembly GCF_001263595.1. NCBI lineage: Eukaryota > Viridiplantae > Streptophyta > Magnoliopsida > Asparagales > Orchidaceae > Phalaenopsis > Phalaenopsis equestris. The sequence continues at coordinate 135 of NW_018241653.1, forward strand.
GAGATAAAGAAAGAGGCAGATAGAGTAAGCGATGAGTAGAATGAGAGAGAGAGAAGGAGAAAGACAGAAGTTATAATATAAGAGAAAGAGAAAGAAAGTCGGTGGGAGAGCCATAGAGCAAGATCGTAGGAGAGAGAGAGGGAGATTGATAAAGATCATGATCATGGAAAAGAGATGGGGGAGAGAGATAAAAAAAAGAATCTTAGGAACAAATTAAGATGGAGGGCAGGTGTGAGGGGAGAGGAGTTAGAAAAAGGAAGAAAGAGAGAGAAAGAGGAGAGAGAATGAGGGTG
>NW_018241654.1:0-490 GCF_001263595.1 Phalaenopsis equestris
AAACCTATTGTAATAAAATGCAGAAAATCACTCTTTTGGACTAAGGGTGCATTTGGGGCAGTGGTATGGTGGCAGTGCGGTATTGCACCGCACTTTTTTTTGTTTGGCGAAACAACATTTTAAAAAACTGCAGCTGAAAGCTGCGGTTTTCGCTGCGTTTTTCCGCCAGGCCTGGCTACCTGCAGTGGCTGCTAGAAAGCTGTGGTTTTACTTTTTCAATTTTTTTTTTATAATAGCCACCACAACTTTTTAAACAATAGCTTCTTTTTCAGCAATTTCCTAGGAGTTGTTATGCAGAGTGATTTATGTATTGTTGATGTTTTTGGTTGCATATCGATCCCAAACACAACCTCTCTTTCAAGTGACAAAACTTTGTAATAACTAGAATATTATTTATTTCTTACACTTTTATTTCACATCTTAATCTTTTAGAAAAATATTAATTCACCATGTTGTGATTATTTCTCAATTTTATTTTGCTGGTCAAACG
>NW_018241655.1:0-891 GCF_001263595.1 Phalaenopsis equestris
CGACACCCATGTTAGGTCGAGTTGACCTAGTTTGAGTTTAAGTTAACTTACGGGAACCTGAGTTAAGTCGGATTTACTCATGCTTGATTAATTTTGATTTGGGTTAACTTGAGTTAGGCAGGGTTGACCTTAAATTTGTTTGGGTATAGTCAAGTTGGGTCGGGGTGACCCAGGTTTAGTAAAAGTTGGTATGAGTTAATTCGAGTTAGTTCAGGTTGACCCAGGTTGAGTTTAAGTTAGTTTGGGTTAACCTGAGTTAGGTTAGGTCAACCCAAATTGAGTTTAAAGTTGAAATAGGTCTGATCATGTATAGGTATGATTAGTCTTGATTTAGTTGTTAGCATGAACTTTGATGTTACATGTGTAGGATGTTCACCTGAGCTTGCTTAATGCATTTGTTGTTTCCAGTAGCTCGAGACATTCGCTCGATCGAGATCCTCGCTCGAGATCCACCGACACATGTTGAGGAGCACGTACCCGAGGTCATTTTGCTGGGCTTTAGCTTTCGCTTAGGTGAAGGCCGATCTAAATTTTGGACATTGGATGACTTCAATAAGGCGAACAAATATTTTGTGTCACCGCATGTGAAATTGGCTCTGATTTGCCCAATAGCCAACAAACTTGTCTGAGCGACTTCGGACAACGAAACGGACCATGCGAGTGTGTCTGGAATGTTGGTTTTACCTCAAGAAAACACCTGTTTTGCTACGACTTCGCGGACAGGCTAAAAATACGCTAATTATTGTGGTATGTCCAATTGTTGAAAAAGTGGTCCGAAAGTCCCCGGATGAGGAAACAGACTGCGCGAACATGTTTAGAATGTTGATTTTACTTAGAGGAGACGTTCATCTCATCACGAGGACGCGCCTCAACCAAAAATATGCGAATGAT
>NW_018241656.1:0-1127 GCF_001263595.1 Phalaenopsis equestris
TCATTTTGTTGTGGTGTCCCCGGAATGATCTTCTCTATTCCGATACCCTGAGTTGCACAGTACTCCTTGAACCCACCATTGATATACTCGTCACCATTGTCAGACCTTAAATATTTTAGTTTTAGATCTATCTCTGTCTCAACCAAGACCTTCCAAGTTTTGAACACAGTAAATACATCAGATTTATGTTTCAAAAAATAAACTCATATATTTCTGCTGTGGTCATTTATGAATGTGATGTAGTAGTGAGAGCCTCCATGAGATGTCATTAGGGAAGGTCCCCACACATCGGTTTCTAGTTTTCCTGTATTTGGCGCCTTGTCACCTTTCAACAAACTGAACTTTTTTTGTTTCCCGATAATGCAACTTTCACACATGCCAAAATCAACTGTCTTCAGTTCTGGCAGTTAACCTCTAGACTGAAGCTCTTTCATGCCTCCCCGACTCATGTGTCCAAGTCTGCAATGCTACATGTCTGTTGTACTCTCTGCAACTGTCGTATCAACACTGTTAATTAAATCAGTAGCATATACAACGTAGCAGTATTCTTACCTCGAGCCGGTACCATTACTCATTTAGTAACCTTTCAGGTGTTATCTAAGAACACTACTGAATGACCACCATCATCGAGCTGCCCAACTGAATTTAGATTCTTCTTCAGCTCGGGAATGTATCTACCTTTTGCAAGATCCATTTGTTTTTTCTTAGGGAGTGTAATTTAAACATTTTCAATCCCCACCACGTTCAAAGCTGCTCCATCAGCCATGTACATCTTCCCAAAGTCACCTGCAACATAGTTTTTCATTAACTCCCGGTGAGAAGAGGTATGAAAAGAAGCCCCTGAGTACAGTATCCATTCGTCAACGGAGCTGTGAACTGTAAGAAATAGTGCATCTTATATTTCTTCAGTTACAGCATCAACACTTAGGATTTTTGCAGTTCTTCTTTATGTGGTCAGTTTGTCTACAATTCCGCTTTGATTTGCTCTTGTCTCTGTGCTTTGATTTTGATCTTCCTCTGTTTGAGTTCCTGTCATATGATCTCCCTCTGAAATCAACATTAAGTGTCAAACTCAAACATAAGATCTCGCCTGAATCTTTCCTGTGCACCTCCTTAGCCAAAATCAA
>NW_018241657.1:0-1668 GCF_001263595.1 Phalaenopsis equestris
AATATTATAGAATAGTTATCACCCCTAAGTCGTCTGCATTCATGATATCATATTATAAGCATCATTTATAACTCTCTCTCTATATTAAGTTTATACTACTAACCCATTTAAAAAAAAAAGCCTATCGAACCACCCTCTTATGCAGGGTAACATAAATCCATAAATTTGAATCATAGAAACTAACTTTTTATCGCATATGCATGCATTTCATAACATTCATAGTATGTTCAATTAATTGTATTATATTGAATATTTGTCTCATTATAGCAAGCATGTTATATATAAAGCTTAAATGAACAACAAACCACAAACCACAATTTATAACAATATGCATCAAACCATATGCACTAATCAAAATAAAAATTGAACATTAAGTCTGCATGTAGACTTATGTCTATTGCATCAATTTTTAGATTATAGATTTAAACTCAAATTTATTGGCTACACATTCTCAAAAATATTTTCACGTGATGACTTTGAACAAAATTTTAAGTCAGTTCAAGCTATCTTGTGGGAAATATATGCAGGTTATGTTATTGATTACATATCTTCTAATCATACATATAATGTTTCAAATGAGAGATCGTCATTTGCAGTACATCCTATGATTTTACAAAATCATTTTGATTCTATGTTTGGGTTTTAAGATTTTGTTGTAGCTTCTGAATATTTGGAACCATCGAAACCTAATTTCCAAGTATACCTTGAGGAGGAATTATTTGGGTGCATGAGTGAGAACTTTGTTGTGCTTGATTGGTGGAAGATGAATACACTAAAATATGAGGTTTTTGATACTCACCAATAATGATTATCCTAAGGCTAAAATAAAATAAAAGATGAGTGTATATTACTGTTTTTTTTTATTTTTCGCCTCAATAAAAAATCCAAAGTATCAATGTATCATTAAAAATGATCTTGGTAACGCCCCAAGTTTGGGTTACATAAACAAAATAGAGATTTTGAAAAATGATATTTTTTTGTGAGGGTGTCCAATGTCCAGCTCCTCTCATTTTCAGTTGAGATGGACCAAATCATAAATTGTTGGGTTCTGATGGACCGATTTGCTCGGTGTAAAAGCTATGGCATATGACAGATTCACAACAAATTATACTCTTGCTCGCGATAGAGCACCTAGTTTCTAAATCCCATGGTTTACTTGATATGCATTTAGCTTTATCAATATTATCATTAATTTATTGGTCTTCAACGTTTGTAATCATACTCTAAGAAATAGAACACAAGAAATGATAGAGAGTGAGAGAGACAGAGATGGATGAACAATAATGAAAAGTAATACCTCGTGTTTTATTCGTGAAATGATATCTTTATTTATAGGGAAGAGAATAATATGATAACGTTTCATTTTTCCTTTGCTTTAATGGGGGCATACAAGGTATTCTAGGTGCTTAAAAGGTATGAGTCTATCGCTAGTCTGCTATATGGCCCATGCGGCTGAGCTTGTACGGCTTCGGCTTTGGCATGACCGGTTCGGTTGGCTAGGATTAGTCGGCATTGCCGATCGATCGGGATTGATCGACTTTGGGTTGTCATAACTAGTTCAGTCGACTGAGTTAGTTTTACTGTCGACTTCTGATAATAGGCGAGTGAGCTTTTAAATAATCCCTGCATGATTGAAGTTGCAATGCACTCATGAATGAAAGGCGCTTG
>NW_018241658.1:0-352 GCF_001263595.1 Phalaenopsis equestris
AATCAAAGATGCAGTCCAGAATGCTTCTTTCATTACTTTCAGTAGAAACTCTGGTATATAGCTCCAAGCCTTCCAATATGTTCATAAACATTCCCTGAACCTCTTCATAGAACTCAAATTCTCTTTTGTTTACCTTGCTTGTTTTGTAGTATTCTACCATTCTGAGAGTTGGTAGTTGCCTGGGGCGTTCCTTCCTTTGGGCCTCGACGAGAATCCAAACCGGTGCTGGTCGATCCGGAATATGAGATTCAGCCTCAAGCGGGATGTATGATCCTGGGCTCCGCGGTGCGCGTTGATCCGTCGCCAGTGGGACATACGACTCATTTTCCACAGAATCTGGAGTCTGAGACTC
>NW_018241659.1:0-2615 GCF_001263595.1 Phalaenopsis equestris
ACATACATGCATTGGTGCATGAACTAGACCCGCGCTCAGCACCAGCCAACCCAAATGCATGCATAGACCCGTCGCCTGTTGTCCGCTCGGCCATGGGCCTGCCCCCTCTGGTAAGCCTGTAATCAACTGCTCATGCGACTTAAATCCACCCCCTTCTCCTCACCCTCTCACCTACAACCCTGCTCCCCAGTCGCATACTCACTACCTGCAGCTTATAAGCAACGTACAACACGACCCTTCTACTGAAGGTGTGTTTCACGTGACTTGCTCGTAATTTTTTGCCAACACACACTAACATTAGCCCATCACCGCAATTTTTCATTAAAAGTAATTCATTAAGTTTTTTTTATTATTAATTATTTCACATTGATATACTAAATGATTTCTATAATTATCCCTTTAAATTAAAAAATATGAAAAATTAAAATACCATACTGCCCTAAAATTAATTTAACTACTTTGGTCATGATTTACAGATTTTTATAAAATAGAAGTTTGCAAATTTCTACTTTATTTAATATAATTTATTGAAAAATTCTGTCTATTTTATCAGGATTTTAATTATATAGAAATTTTATAAGAAGTTATCAATGTTGTCAATAAATATAGAAAGAACAAATGAGAAAATATACTTATGAAGAGGCCCATGCTAATCATGTAATCATGATTTTTCTAAAATTAAATTTGAAAAAAAAAAAGAAATCCGATTGAATCACAATCAATTTGATTGGCACTCTAATTAGTTAGAGCATATTATGTCTCAAGGAAAACCAAATTATTTATGTAGTTAAAATAGAATATATTTAGCCTTCATATTGGCATCCATAATGGCAGTCATACTAATGCATGATGATTATATTCTCCCATCATATAAACAATAATATGATGGGAGAATATAATAGGTTAAGGATATTATTCTTTTTAAGAAAATTTACTTGTTATATTAATTAATTTTTCACATCGAATTTAATTAGCTTTGGTATCTGTTGCTAAAAATTATGTTCGAATTATCTTGTCATTGAATATGATTTTAAGTTCGATGAATGTCAGTGGTGTCTCAAGTAAACATTGTCATCAACTCAGAGAGAAGCAATAAGAAAATATCTTAAGAGCATTAAAAAATAAAGAATATATTACATTCTAAAAATTTTAACCAAAAGATTACACTTAGAAGGGTTGGGGAAACATAGTGGGGTTCATATTATGAGTCACTTGTGAGATTAATCAAAATATTTTTTCTCAATAATTGAAGTATTATAATATAAACAAGCATATTATTAGAAGAAATCCAAAAAGTTGAGTTTTGATTTAATCTTTGTTTAATGAAAAAGATTCTTGAAAACACTTTTTAAGTTGTCACAAGCATTACAAAGAAAAAGTCAAGACAAATCAAATAGGCCCAAGACCACTCACTTTTGACATTTTTGAAAGCTTCTAATGACAAATTGAAATGCCAAACAAACTCCACACCTGTAATGATTATAATAAAATTAAGCTTCTCGACAAGACAAATCAAACATGCCCAATACCACTCACTTTTGACATCGTTAAGGCACTCAAATGTCTAGAAAATATCCTGATCAAGGGAGTCTCTCTAGATTATTCGATGAAATAGTCAAGAGTCATTCCTTACTTGTAGCAGGCCTCACCCAAACTATATAAATAGTCATGCCCATTTTATAAAGAAGAGACTAATAACTTGAACCAATGAAGGAGCTAGACCTGAAGCTGGTGTAGCTAAATTTTGATGTCATCCCGAATTAAAGACCCTACGCACCATCAAATCAAAGCATTGAAATTAAAAAAAAAAAAGGAAAGAAAACAAAACACAAAAGTGTTCTCAAACGACCCCAATAGATTTAAAAATTATAAATTGAGCATTACAAAAACAAAACTTATTTAAAATAGGTTATAATTTAAATAATCAAATTACAAAATTAAGCAATAATATCTTTATAATTCCACTTCCCGATAAAAATAATAAATAATTGTATGTCTAATATATAACTATTGTTTATAAAACACACATATTTCTTTATCAAAGATATAAATCCGTTGTAGTCTAGTTGGTTAGGATATTCGGCTCTCACCCGAAAGACCCGGGTTCGAGTCCCGGCAACGGAACTCTTTTAAACTTTTGGCATTATCTATGTTTCTTCTTATTTATAACGCTAAATAATGTACAAATAGATACTTAATTAGGTTAAAATTTTTGTCTTTTTTCTTATGCTCAAATACACTCCAAATTTTATTATTTACAAATCTATCATTGGTTTTTTTTTCCTATTTTTCAAAGTTTATTCAAATATCAAAATTCACGTAAAAATCTCAATCATATTTTCTATTTTTATCAAATTCTTTATAATTAAACTGTAGGACGCATAAACATAGCCTTGAAAAAAAAACCTGCACTAGTTTTGTAATATCAATGTTTTGAAAAAGTATTTCATACGGACATCGTATACAGAGATGCATGCGCTGACCGATCTCGTCCGTCAATCAGAGCAAATATGTATTTCGGTAGGCCCCATTTTTATTTTATTTTTTTAAAAAATTTGATCGATTATCGAGATCGGACGGCATATAAAATAAATTTTCCAATGTTTCAAGTGCTG
>NW_018241660.1:0-399 GCF_001263595.1 Phalaenopsis equestris
TCTCCCAAAAGTATCAAGGGACCAGAGCCTAGAAAATCTGGTTTAGGGTAGTGAGTGATTATGAGTGAAAATAGGTGCCTTAGCCCTAGATCAACGCCCAGGGTCAATCCTAAGGTCCAGCGGTCCTAAGGGTGACTCATCTTGAGTTTCTCCCATAGTGACCCCACCTACTAAGTGTTAGAGGACAAAACCGATATGTGAAACTTCAAGTTGTGTAAAGAAGAGTGTAAAATTTCTAATGGTGAGGGTTCTATGTCTAGTTTTCTAAGAATAGTCAATCAGAAAGTCCTATGGTTAGACCTTAGGCTACTAAAGAGGAAAAAAAACTAAACCTCAACCAAAAGTGAGATCAACAAATGCACTGTTGCTAGCGGAGTCAACTATATAATTTTTACACAA
>NW_018241661.1:0-784 GCF_001263595.1 Phalaenopsis equestris
CACGTTTAGAAACTGCCTTGGCATGTTTTTGCTAACTTATAGGTGGTTTTCTGTTCTAGAATATTAATTTTTCAATTGTTCTTAAACTGCCATGCTTAAGCACCGTATTTGGCGCTTAAGCGCCAGTGCACATTTTTGCACTACTGAACTTAACGTCCAAATTCTCATTTTAACATGTCTAGATCACTAAATAAAGTCTTAAAATCAATACTAACACATAATAGTCTCAAAAATACTACCCCAAATTTTCTTAATCAAATCTCACACATACAACATTCAAAGCATAACACAATGATAACTATGAGTTGCCTCCCACAAAGCGCTTGGTTTTACGTCGTCAGCCCGATGTAACCAGTGCTTACTCTGGTTGACCCAACATCATTCCATCATTGAAATTATGCTAATCCCCTATAAAATAAGGTTTCAGTCTCCACGGGGAGCTTACCTTCCCTCAAAATACCGATGTCTCTACTAAGACGTCCTGTCCTGAGGCATCATTGTCAAAGAAGAAGAAGGTATGTAAAATAAATTGGCATATCCACCTGAATTTAAGTTTGCCTGGAAATAATCTTAACCTTGAATTATATAGCAAAACTTGTTACCCTGACTGAAATTTTTTAGTAAGAATCCTTTGATCATGCCACATCTTCATCTTTTCGTTATAAATTTTTGCACTTTCATAAGATTTATTCCTTATCTCTTCAAGCTCATTTAATTGTAACAATCTTTTCTCACCATGATATTTCAACTTATAATTGAACTTTTTAATTGCCCAATATGCCTT
>NW_018241662.1:0-1201 GCF_001263595.1 Phalaenopsis equestris
TATATATTTAAGAGTATTTTTAAGAAAATTTTCTTGCTTATTATATTTGTTTAAGCGAAATATTTGATCTAAAGGTTTAGTACCTTACGATTTGGAATTAGAACGTACTATTAGAAAAAATTGAAACTAGAAATTCTGATACAATGAAAAACAATATGAACAATCAAGGAATAGAGAATGAACTCCAACCTAGACCCCTACAAGATTATGCAAATCCTACAATAGATGAAATTCACTTAGCTATCCAAAATCCTGAAGTAGCTGCTAATTCATTTGAGATTAAACCTGTTATTATCCAAATTGTACAAAATAATCAATCAGTTTGGAGGAACACCTACTGAAGATCCTAACTTACATCTTGCTAGTTTTCTTAAAATTTGTGCTACTTTTAAATATGATGGAGTGTCTAATGATGCTGTTAGGCTTAGACTTTTTCCTTTTTCATTAAGGGATAAAGCTAAAGCTTGATTAAATTTATTAGCACCTAGATCTATCAGAACTTGTGGAGAATTATTACAAAAATTTTTGGCTAAATATTTTTTGCCCTTGAAAACCGCTAAGCTTAGAAATGATATTACAAATTTTTGTTAGTTTGAAGGGGAATCAATATATGAAGCCTGAGAAAGATTCAAGGATCTTCTTAGAAAATGTCCGCACCATGCTTTACCAGATTGGTTAATAATTCAAACCTTTTACAATGTATTAATAGGATTACTTAGATCTATTATAGATACTACTAGAAGTGGATCACTAATGTCATAACCTTTTGATGAAGCATAATCTTCAATAGATGAAATGGCTACTAAAAATTTTCAATGGCCCTCTGAAAAGATAAATCCTAAGAGAATAGCTAGTATTCATGACTCTAATGCAATGTCAATTTTAGCATCTCAAATTGATGCTATATCAAAGAAGATTAATCAAATTGGAGTGAACTATTCTCAGATGCCACCAGTATTAGAGGAAAATTCACTAGGGCAGAAAATTGATACTCAATCATCTTATGAAACTTTGAATGCTAAAAATAATCGAAATAAAAATCTATTTTCTAACTATTACAACCTTGGATGGAAAAATCACCCTAATTTTAGTTGGAATAATTATAATAATTCAATGGTTCAAATAATTATAACAATTCAATGAACCGCTTAGAAAATTTAAATAATCAAGAAAATCCTAAATATCGACCTTATTATCCTCC
>NW_018241663.1:0-1848 GCF_001263595.1 Phalaenopsis equestris
CATAATCTTTGTACAACTCTTTAAAATGCTATGTCGGCCTCTCATAGTACCAGGCTTGTCATGAGCCCTGATTCTTTGATTGACCATCTTGTTGGTCGTATCATTCGATACTTTCGCCATCGCAAGAGGACTTATCACCTTCAAAACGATGTTGATGGTCTGTAATCTTCCCTTGGTTTTGACCCATTGCTGGGGAGAGCACTCTTCTGGGCATGAAACCCTTTTGATTTTCATTTGAGGATACTTTCTTTTGCTAGCATGCGCTCGTTGGCCTTTTCCAACAACTCGACAAGTCATGGTGTTCCTTAATGTTAAGGTCTTAGGAAAACCTCTCGAAACTTAATGCTTGTGTTGACTTTAAGGTCTTTCACCTCCGTCGTTTCCCTATTGAATTATGCGATGAATCTGCGTAGACTCCCGTTCTCACCTTGCTTGAGTTTCCACAAGGATTGCATGCTCTTAATGTGTCTTTGAGTGTTGGTGAACTGCACTAAAAAACAATCTCTTGAAATTAGCAAAGTTGTTGATGCACCCGACCAAAAATGCTTGGAACCACTTCAAGGCTCACAACCTTAAAGTGGTGAAAAAATAGATGGCACTTGAACGTGTTTGAGATTTTAAGTAGGCACATTACCAACACAATTGTGGTGATATAGTCATTGGGTCTAATCGTCCCTTGTAAGCATTCAAGGCTCGTAGTTTGAATTTTTTTGGGGGCTTCACTCCATAGATTTTTGAGGGAGAAAGTGTTCTTTAGCTGACATCGTGCCTTAGTATGCCCTACATGCTGCATTTCCACCTGTGTGGATCCTGCACTTTCTTAGTACTGCGAGTCAGTGGCCCCTCAAGACCGTGGTTCACCCTCCTGTTGTTGTGTGTCGGTGACACCTCCTGTAGTTGGTTTTGCTCTTGTTAGAATCGATTTCCTGTCAGGGCTGTGACAACCCTCAGAACTTCGATGATTTAACCCGACACCTGCTTCATAATTTGAGGTCTCATCTTTCGCATTCCGCTATGCATATGTTCCTCCATGTTGTCTCGTAAGAGAGCTATGTTAGCTACTTCTCTTTGGTCATTCTCTTTTCTCTGTGATTGTTGTGTCTTCTTCTTGTTGACAACATGACTTCAAGCTCATCACACCTTTTAGGATGTTGAATCCAAATATGTAAGGATGACCTGCCTAAGGAATGAAGCACTAAAGGATGCGAGAGAGAGAGAGAGAGAGAGATGAAGAGCAATAAAACAACAATGAATAGTAAATTCACATATCTTTTATTCATAGTATGGACCCTTATTTATATGGATGGGTCATCATATAATTATATATTACACCCCTAAAGTATAGCACCCCTAAAGTATATAAGTACGACGGGGGTATTTTAGTCCATACAGAAAAATGTTATGTAGGTCAATGGATTTGGTCTGGCGGCAATCATGCGGGTTGTCCATCAAGTTGGGTGGCCATGTCTTCATGTGACCATTAAGTCAAACAACTGTTAAGCCGAACTACAATCAGGTCGGGTGGGTAAGCGGTTAGGCGGCTATGAGGCCGGGCGTTGTCAGGTTGGGGACTGTGAGGTCGGGTGGTCGTTAGGGGCAGACTGTTGTGAAGCAAGCGACACTTTGCTGAGGGTTCACATCAACCATTCTGAAACTGGATTACCTATTTCTCTTTCTTGGTATGTTCGAGCTGGAAAACCACAGACTCATCTGAGTGGGTCTAGTTAAGTCGATTATCTGGGAATGAACCAACACATATCTATCTGAGGTGTATCGTCTTCCCGGTACGTGAGAATGGCTGGCTGAGCATGCGGTCCTAGGACGTCCTTGGTAGGGCCTGTGGGGCCC
>NW_018241663.1:2530-3195 GCF_001263595.1 Phalaenopsis equestris
TATATATATATATATATAATGAGTATTATTTTTTAATAATTTAATGGGCTACAAGGCTATAAAGATTTATAATCAAATAAAATTATTAATTAAAAAATAGAATAAAAATATATTAAATTGTGTTTAAATGAATAATTTTAACCTAAATAATAAGATTCAATTTTAGCCCATATTCTGCCTAAAAAAGAAGAAGAAAAGACGCCAATAACACCCTAATAAACCGCGATCTTATTTGCGTGATCCTCTGGGAGATATTGTTGGCGTTGTTCACGGGTGTTATTGCAGTATTATTGTAGTGTTATTAGAGTTATTTTGCGGAGGTTATTGTGGAGTTGCCGCAATGTTATTTGTGTGGTCCTCCGGACGGTGTTATCCTGTGTTATTGTGGTGTTATTGTGGCATTGTTGAAGTTGTTTTGCGAGGTTATTGAAGCGAAACTACGATACTGGTGGTATTGCGGTTGGAGTTGTTTTGCAATAACACCACAATAATCAATTTTTCATCATTTCTTAGGTGGACTCAATCAAATACACGTGACAAGATTTTATTAGAGTTTAGATGCAAAGCTGTATCAGGACTCCGTATGTAATATTTTTTCGTCAAAAAGACCTCATTGTTTGCGAGCAACTTGTGTTCGGCTCGCTAAGCAAAAGAAACATACATGA
>NW_018241664.1:0-3170 GCF_001263595.1 Phalaenopsis equestris
CCAAGTGCCTATTATAGCCATATTTCAATCATATGATTGTTATAGCCCATTTATTATCTCCAAACTATTGCTGTATGATCATTATAATTCAGTTAAAATTGTAGAAACAAATGGACAAGCAAGTTTTCATAACTCTGCAACCCATCTTTTATAATTATAAACGACATTAAATTTTGCAAGTTCAAATACACGGTAAATTATTTTGATTGGATCAAGCCTGATGATTATTTACTTCTCAGGTTTTTCGTGTAAAAATCTCTCTCAATCAAACTTTAATTGATATTATTATGAGCAGACAAATTTGAGCGGGAGATAATAATATATAATGGAATAATAAAATCTAAGAAAGTATAGATTGCTGGAATTGACACTGTAACTTTCTGTCTTGTATTTGTCTATGAAGTTGATGTATGCAACTGCATTTACTTTTAATAGAAGAAGTATGAGAATATCTCATCATAATCGTGTTTTTTTGATCCCCTGATCCTTTTTTTCGTGCCTAAGCGAAAGTTTCGTAGGGATGATGGGCTGCTTTTTGATCCCCTGATCCTCTAAATCATTTGCTTTTGTTACGAGTAGCAAAATTGATAGAAAGTGTCAGAGTGAGATTTATTGAAACTAAACACAAATTAAGCTATAAATGTATTGTCATTGAAAAAAATTGTCTTTAAATTTGAGCTACAAATTAGGGGTGTCAAATGGGAGAAAATTTTGCGTAAGTAAGACGTATGCAGTACGTCAAGAAGTTTATTTAGAGGGTATTAGGGGTATATCCGCGTTATACCCCTGTAACCTACAAATATATAAAAACAGAAGCGTGAAACTTATTAGAAGTAACAGATAAGTTACACGAAGGTAACGTAGACATAACCTCTAATAACCTCACTTATTGGGTACGTCAAATAGGCTTTGGGGCTGGGTTCAGGCCTAAGTTGAAATGATCAGATATGGAGACGCCCGCCAGGGAAATTTACCCTCAGAATGCGCCCTCATCAGTGATCTGAATCTTTGGCGCGAGATCAATACTCTAACAATATCGTCACTGGATATCCTCTTCCCCGTCTTCCCCTAGCCTCCTCCATTAATCAAAGGCGTCCCCTGCTCTGTGCTGGTTCCCTTTGGGCACAATAACCTTCAGCATGCCATTCTTCTTCCTCCTCCTCCTTCTCAGTATCGGGCAAGCACTCTTCCCCAACCCTAAGCCTCTTCCATTTCTCTTATAAGATGGATAAATCCATGGTAGTAGACTCATAATCGCCCTTCCACACTGTTCCAACTACAAACATCCCCCCTTCCCTAACATTTATGTTCTCCCACCTCAAACATCTCACCCAAAACCAACTCACCACAAAAAAATACTACATTTCGAAAGATCAAGTCCTGAAGATCTTTGCGGCCAATGCGTTTGATGGCTTCCTCGACGAGAGTTGCGAGTGTCCTCCTAAATTTTCCTATTCATATACACCCAAAAAATTTCTGTCCTCCCCATTTTTTTGGTGACAACGATTTCAGTTCAGAGAAACCTCAATTTTACCTATGGAATCTTATTGATCAGAATTTGACTGCATCTCTCTACTTAATCATCTCTCATACTGCACTTCCTCACATTTTACACCTTCGTTCCACAGCACAAATCTGGAGGACCCTCGAGTGCCGCCTACAGCCCACAAATAGATCTGGTGTAATTTAGTTGACGAATGAACTACACATCTCTATGAAGGATATCACAATACAACAGTACCTCTAGACAATCAGAAATTTGGCGGATCAAATACAAGCAGCCAGTTCAACTCTAAATTAAGAAGATGTCATTCTATACATCTTGAATGACCTACCCCCAACCTACAATGCTTTCAAAACCTCCATTAGAACAATGCTTCGACATATCTCTCTTGAAGAACTTTATTCCTTACTATGCAGCGAAGAAGTTAATATACAAGTTGAGAATGCCAAAAACACCATCTCCATTCATTCTCAAATGGCTGTTACAGCTTCTTGTGGGCGAACTCCATTTCATAATCGGGGCAGAAGCCAAAAGAAACATACCAACCACATTGGAGGATACATAAGTGGATCCAAGGGAGGCCGGCAGTCAAATCGACCACTCATCACTTGCCAAATTTTCAACTAAATCGGGCACTCTGCATCAACTTGTTGGCATCGAACCGATCTTGACTACACCCCCACGGTTCCTTCTTAAGCTTTGACGGCAACCTCCAAGGACTGGATCTTAGAGACGGGTGAAAACACACTTTTACATCCAATCTCAATCAACTACAAATAGCCACTTCGTATTCTGGTGTCGAACAAGTAATTGTCATCAACGAGCAAGACATTTCGATTCAACACAAGGATGATGGCTTCCTTCCTACTCCCAATCGTAAGCTTAAACTATCTCAAATATACCATACACCATTATACTCTCACAACTTATTTTCTATTCATAAACTCACTCAAGGAAACAATATTGTTGTCTCATGTGACTCCTCTGGGTTTTCCATTTCTGATCCACAGACTCACCGACTACTTCTCCAGGGATCCAGCTTTAATGGACTCTTCCCATTCCTTCATCCACTAATCTATCACAAGCATTTACTACCTCCATCTCCAAAGCATGCTAATCTGAGCTATGGCATTAACGGTTGGGTCATCCTCATTCCGATATCACCTCTGTCATCTCCAACAAATAGTTACTACATTTACCTTCCACTCCAAGTTTCTGTAGTACTTGTAAACTCACTAAAAGTCATAAACAACCCTTTGTATCGTCTATAAGACAAAATTAAAAACTGCTAGAACCCATTCCTAGCGATGTACGAGGTCCACCCCCCATCCCTTCTTATAATGATTATATATATTACATTACCTTTGTGGATGACTTTTTTCACTTTTGTTGGGTATTTCTTATGCATTCAAAATATCAAACAACACAAGTAACCAAAAATTTTATTTGCTTACTATAAAATTAGCTCCGTACAAACATAAAAAATTTTCACTCGAATGATGGTGGCGAATATACCTACCATAATCTCAATCAGTTTCCTACCACAAACAAAATTCTCCATCAATATTCCTATTCATGTACACCCTAAAAAATGGAGTGGTGGAACGAAAGCATAGATATCTTATAAAGACTTTGTACCCCACTACAATAAGCTCATGTCCCATAT